>NC_089761.1:9902447-9904947 GCF_040412425.1 Macrobrachium rosenbergii
TATAATTATAATACTATTATTATAGGATATTATAATATACTATAATATTATTGTTAATATTATAGTATTACCATTATGTTATTATTAAAATACTAACATATAATAATTAAAATATGTTTATTATAGTATTATAATATTATTATTATATTAATATATATTATTAATATTTCTATTTTTATTTATACTTTTATTTTATTTTTATTTATTTATTTTTTTTATTTTCAATTTCATTTTTATTTTATTTTTCTTATTTTCATTTTTACTTTATTTTTCTTTTTTATTTTTTATTTCTAATTTTATTTTCATTTGTTTATTTTTATTTTTTTATTTTTATTTATTTTTTATGTTTTATTTTTATTTTTATTTTTTCTTATTTTTATTTTTATTTTATCTTTACTTTTGAATTTTTCTTATTTTTATTTTATTTTTATTTTTATCTTTTTTAATTTTATTTTTATTTTTTATTTCAATTTATTTTTATTTTCATTTATTTTTAATTAAATTTATTTTTATTTTTATTTTCAATTTTATTTTTATTTATATTTTTATTTTTATTTATATTTTTATTTATATTTTTATTTTTATTTTTTCTTGTTTTTATTTTTATTTTTATTTTTTCTCATTTTTATTTTTATTTTATTTTATTTTTATTTTTATTTTTTATTTTTATTTTTATTTTTCTTATATTTATTTTTAATTTTATTTTTATGCTTATTATTATTTTATTTTTTATTTATATTAATTTTTATTAATTTTTATTTTTATTTTTGTTTTTATTTTTATTTGTATTTATATTTATATTTTTATTTTTTCTTATTTTTATTTTTATTTTTATTTTTATTTTTTTTCTTATTTTTATTTTTATATATCCTTATTTTTGTTTTTATTTTTTCTTATTTTTATTTTTATTTTTATTAATTTTATTTTTATTTATATTTTTATTGATTTTTATTTTTGAATTTTTATTTATTTTATATTTATTTTTATCTTATTTTTATTTTTATTGTCTTATTTTTATTTTTTTCTTTATTTTTTTATTTTCTTTCTTATTTCCATGTTTATTTTTATTTTTATTTTTTATTTTTCTTATTTTTATTTTTATTTTTTCTTATTTTTATTTTTATTTTTTCTTATTTTTGTATTCATTTTTATTTTTCCTTATTTTTATTTTTTCTCCTTTTTATTATTATTATTTTTTCATTTTTATTTGTATTTTTTTATTTGTATTTTTATCATTTTTGCAAACTTTTACTTTTATTTTTATTTATTATCTTTTTCTTTTTTTTTTTATTTATTTTATATCTTATATATTTATCTTTATTATTTAATTTTAATAAATTTTTATTTTTATTTTTTATTTATTTTTATTTTAATATTTTTCTTTTTTCTTAAACTTTTTTCTTATTTTTACTTGTTTATTTTCCTTTTTATTTATTTTTACTTTTATTAATTTTTTTTTTCTAATTTTTATTTTGATTTAATCTTATTTTTATTAATTATTATTTTTTATATTTATTATTTTATATTTATTTTTGTTTATTTCAAATTTTATTTATTTTTTTATTTTTTTATTATTTTTTCTATTTTTCCTATTTTTCTTATTTTTATTTTTATTTTTTCTTATTTTTTAATTTTATTTTTATTATTATTTCCATTTTTTATTTTTTTTCATTTTTATCTTTATTTTATTATTTTAACTTTTATTTTTAATTTTTCCTTTTTTATATTTATTTTAAATTTTTCTTAGTTTTATTTTTATTTTTTTTTTTTTATTTTTATGTTATCTTACTTTGATTTTTTCTCAATTTTAATTTTATTTTTATGTTATCTTATTTTTATTTTTATTTTTTATTTTTCTTATTTTTTTATTTTTTATTTTAAATTTTTTCTTATTTTTATTTTTATTTTTCATACTTTTATTTTTTCTTATTTTCATTTTTATTTTAATATTTTCTTATTTCTATTTTTTATATTAATTTTTGTTTTTATTTACATTATCATTATTTTTATTTGTATTTTTATTATTATTTATTTAATTTTAATTTATATTTTTATTAATTTTATTTGTTTTTATTTTTATTTTCATTTTTATTTTTATTTTTATTTTTTGTTTTTATTTTTTATTTTTATTTATTGTTATTTATTTTGTTTTTATTTTCATTTTTATTTTTTCTTATAATATTTATATTTTATATTTATTTTTATTTTTATGTTTATGATTTTTATTTATTTTATTTATTTTATTTATTTTACTTTTATTTTTTTGCTTTTATTTTATTTTTTTCTTATTTTTATTTCTAATTTTAATTTTCTTATTTTTTTTATTTTTATATTTTTTTGTTAAAATTTATCATTCTTTTATTTATTTTTAATTTTAATATGTTAATTTTTATTTTTATTATTATTTTAGTTTTATATTTTTATCTTTTTATTTTTACTTGTATTTGTTCTTATTTTTGTTTTTATTTTTTATTTTTATTATTATTTTTTATTTTTATTT
>NC_089761.1:9914947-9922447 GCF_040412425.1 Macrobrachium rosenbergii
TTATTATCTTTCTTATTTGTACTTTTATTTTTATTTTTTCTTATTTTTGTTATTATTTTTTTTCTTATTTTCTTTATTTTTATTTTTTCTTACTTTCATTTTTATTCTGATGTTTTCTTCTTATTATTTTTATTTTCGCTTTTTCCTACTTTTATTTTTTTTTATTTTTTCTTATTTTTATTTTTAATTTAATTTTTCATTTTCTTTTTTTTTTTTTTTCTTATTATTTTTATTTTTTTTTTCATTTTTATTTTTATTATTATTTTTTCTTATTTTTATTTTTATTTTTCTTATTTTAATGTTTACCTTTATTTTTGCTTTTAATTATTTTTATTTTTTTCTTATTTTTTATATTATGTTTTCTTATTTTTCCTTATTTTTATTTTTATTTTTTTTATTTCTAATTTTATTTTTCCTATTTTTATTTTTTATTTTTTCTTACTTTTAATTGTTTTTTCTCGTTTTTTATTTTTATTTTTATTATTTCGTGTTTATATATTTTTATGTTTTTACTTTAATTTTATTTTTATTTTTATGTTTTCTTATTTATATTTTTATTTTTTTATTTTAATTTTATTTTTATTTTTATTTTTAGTGTTATTTTTTCTTATTTTATTTTTTTCCCTTTTTTATTTTCTTTCTTTTTATTTTTATTTTTATTATTTTTTTTTCTTTTTTACTTATTTTTATTTTTTCTTATTTTTTAATCTTATTATTTTTATGTTTATTATGCTTATTATTTTTATTATTAATCCTATTTTTATTTTTATTATTATTTTTATTTTCATTCATTTTTATTTTTATTTTTATTTTATTTTTTTTTATTTGTTTTCCATTTATTGATTTTTATTTATAACTATATTTTCTTATTTTTTCTTATCTTTATTTTTTATATTTATTTTTATTCATTTTTATTTTTATTTATTTTTTATTAGATTTATTTTTTCTTATTTTTATTTATTTTTTATTTTTACTTATTTTTATTTTTTTTTTATTATTGTTATTTATTATTATTTATTTCTATTTTATTTATTTTTACTTTTATTTTTTTTGATTTTTTCATTTTTTTTTATTTTTTTTTAATTTTTTATTTTTATTTTTATTTTTTCTAATTTTTATTTTTATTTTTATATTTTCTTATTTTTTCTTTATTTTTATTTTTTTCTTATTTTTATTTTTTTTTATGTTTTCTTATTTTTTATATTTTTATTTTTTCTTATTTTTATTTTTCTTTATTTATTTTTCTTTTTTTTTTTTTTTTTTATTTTATTATTTTTTATTTTTTTTTTTTTATTATTATTTTCTTATTTTTATTTTTATTTTTTTTTTCTTTTTTTATTTTTTTTATTTTTATTTTTTTTTTTTCATTTTTATTTTTATTTTTTCTTACTTGCATTTTATTTCATTTTTATTTTATTTTTAATTCTATTTTTTCAGATTTTTATTTTTGATTTTATTCTTTTCTTATTTCGATTTCATTTCATTTTTTCTGATTTTGATTTTGATTTGTTCTCATTTTTTTCTTATTTTTATTATTAATTTTTATTATTTTTATTTTATTTCATTTTATCTTATTTCTCTTTCCACTTTTTCTTCTTTTTATTTTCATTTTTCATTTTTCATTTACTTTTTATTTTTTTCTTATTTTTATTTTTACTTTCATTTTTCTTAGTTTTATTTTATTTTTACTTTTATTTTTTTTTATTTTTATTTTTTCTATTTATTTTTATTTTTATTATTTCTTATTTTTTATCTTTATTTTTTCTTATTTTTTAATTTTTAGTTTTATTTTTTTCTTATATCTATATTTTTATTTTTTTATTTTTATTATCATTATTATTATTATTTATTTTTCCTTAATTATATTTTTCTTATTTTTTATTTTATTATTTTTATTTTTTAATTTTATATTTTTTCTTATATTCATTTTTATTTTATTTTTTATTATTTGTTATTTTTCTTAATTTTATGTTTTTTTATTTTTATTATTATTTTTTAGTTTTTCTTATTTTTATTTTTTTCTTATTTTTTTATTATATTTAAATTTCTTATTTATTTTATTTTAATTTCTTTATTTATATTATTATTCATTTCTATTATTATTTATTTTTTATTGTTTTATGTATTTTAATTTTTATTAAATTTTATTGATATTTTTTCTTGTTATTTTTTCTTATTATTTTCCTATTTTTATTTATTCTTATTTTTTATTTTTATTTATTTTCATGTTTATTACTTTCATTTATCTTTATTTATTTTTATTTCTATTTATTTTTATTTTTATTTTTATTTTTTATTTCTATTTTTTATTTTTTCTTGCTTTTATTTTTTTATTTTTATTTTTTTGTTATTTTTATTTTTTCCAAATTTTATTTTTTCTTATTTTCATTTTTAGTTTTCTTAATTTTATTTTAATTTTTTCCTATTTTTTTATTTTTTTATTTTTATTTTTAATTTTTTATTTTTTTCTTATTTTTACTTTTTTCCTATTTTTTTATTTTTTTTAAATAATTATTTTAGTGTTATTTTCCTTATTTCTTTTTATTTTTTTTATTTTTATTTTTATTTTTATTTTTTCTTTTTTATTGTTTTTTCTTATTTTTATTTTTTCTAATTTTTATTTTGATTTTGATTTTTTCTTATTTTTATTTTCATTTTGATTTGTCCTTATTTTTATTTTTATTTTTTTTTTAGTATTTTTATTCTTTTCTCATTTTTGTTTTTATTTTTTATATTTTTTAATTTTCATTATTATTTTTATTTTTTATTTTTTTTTTATTTTTGCTAATTTCTATTTTTATTGTTTCTCATTTTTATTTTTATTTTTTTATTCTTATTTTTATTTTAATTTTTTTATTTTGATTTTTCCTTATTATTATTTTTAACTTTATTATTATTTTATTTTTATTTCTATATTATTTTTTCTTATTTTTATTTTTCTTATTTTTTTGTTATTTTTCTTATTTTTCTTTTTGTTTATTTTTTAATTTTTATTTGTTTATTTCTACTTAATTTCATTTTCATTTTTATTTTTATTTTTTCCTTATTTTTACTTTTTATTTTATTTTATTTTCCTTTATATTTATATTTTATTTTTATTCCTATTTTTTTCTTATTTTTATTTTTTCTTATTTTTATTTTTTCTTTCATTTATTTTTCTTTTATTTATTTTTTCCTATTTTTATTTTTTATTTTTCTATTTTATATTTTGATTTTTATTTTTCTTTATTTTTTTTTTTTTTATTTTTATTTTTTTTTTTCTTTTTTTTTATTTTTATTTTTATTTTTTCTTTTCTTTTTTTTTCATTTTTATTTTTATTTTTGGTTTTTCTTTTCTTATTTTTATTTTTGTGTTTCTTTTTTTTAATTTTTATTATTTTTAGTATTTTCATTGTTTTATTTTTTTTTATTTTACTTTTTAGTTATATTTTTATTTATTTTGCTTTTTATTTGCATTTAATTATATTTTTTATTTTTATTTTTTTTATTTTCATTTTTTTCTTATTTTCATTTTTATTTATTTTTATTTTTATTTATTTTGATTTTTTTATTTATTTTTATTTTTTTCTAATTTTCTTTACTTTTATTTTTATTTTTCCTATATTTATTCCAATTTTTTCTTATTTTAATTTCAGTTTTGATTTTTTCTTGTTTTACTTTATTTTTTTTTTTTCTTATTTTTATTTTAAATTTTTCTTATTTATTCTTCTATATTTTTTTTTTCTGATTTTTATTTTAATTTTTTCTAATTTTTATTTTTATTTTGTATTTTTTTATCTTTATTTTTTCTTATTTTCATTTTTTCTTATTTGTTATTTTTATTTTTGTATTTTCATATTTTTTCTAATTTTTATTTTTTTTGTTTTTATTCTTATTTTTATTTTTATTTCTTCTTATTTTTATTTTTATTTTTATTTTTTCTTATTTTTATTTTTATTTTTAATTTTTCTCATTTTTCTTTTTATTGTTATTTTTATTTGATTTTTATTTTTATTTTTATTTTTTCTTATTTTTATTTATTTTTTTATTCTTACTTTCGTTTTCTCATTTTTATTTTTATTTTCATTTTTAATTTTCTTTTCCTATTTTTATTTTCATTTTTATATTTTCTTATTTTTCTTTTTGTTTTTATTTTTTCTTATTTCTATTTTTATTTTTTCTTATTTTTATTTTTTCTTAGTATTTTTATTTTTTTTTTTTTTTTTACATTATTTTATTTTTTTATATTTTATTTTATTCATTTTTTTACTTTTTCTTATTTTTTCTTATTTTTATTTTATCTTATTTTTATTTATATTTTGTTTATTTTATTCATATTTTCTTTCTTTTTTATTTTTTCTTATTTTATTTCTATTTTTTTCTTATTTTTATTTCTTTATTTTTACTAATTTTTTTCTTATTTTTTATTTCTATTTTTCTTATTTTTATTTTCATTTTTTATATTATTTTTATTTTTTCTTATTTTTATTTTTATTTTTTCTTATTTTTATTTTTATTATTTCTAGTTTTTCTTATTTTTATTTTTATTTTTTCTTATTTTTATTTTTCTTATTTCTAGTTTTTCTTATTTTTATTTTTTTTTCTCATTTTTATTTTGATTTTTATTTGTTCTTATTTTTATTTTTTTTTTTTTTTTTTTATTTTTTTTTTTTTCTTATTTTTATTGTTATTTTTATTATTTTTTGTTTATTTTTATTATTTTTATTTTTATTTTTTAGTTTTATTTTTCTTTTTCTTTTTATTTCTATTTTTTATATTTATTTCTATTTTTACTTGTTTTTATTTTTATTTTTCCTTTTTTTCTTTTTACTTTTTATTTTTTCTTATATTTATTTATTTCTATTTTTATTTATTTTATTATTTTTATTTATTTCTATTTTTATTTTTTTATTTTTATTTCTATTTTTATTTCTATTTTTTTATTTTTTTTTTATTTTTTCTTATTTTTATTTCTATTTTTATTTTTTCTTATTTTTATTTTCACTTTCCCTCAGTTTTATTTTTATTTTTTTTTTTTATTTTTATTTTCATCTTTATTTTTCCTTTTTTTACTTTCATTTTTATTTTTTCTTATTTTTATTTTTATTTTTTTTTATTTTTTTTGATTTTTTTTTATTAAATTTTTCTTATTTTTATTTTTTCTTATTTTTTCTTATTATTTTCATGTTTATTTTTTCTTGCTTTTATTTTATTTCTTATTTTTTCTAATTATTTTAAATCATTTATGTTTTTCTTATTTTTATTTATTCCTATTTTTTTATTTTTATTTTTGTTTTTTCTTATTTTTATTATTTTTTTATTTTTATTATTTTATTATTTTCTTATTATTTTTTATTTTTATTATTATTTTTTTTTTTATTTTTATTCTTATTTTTTTCTAAATGGTCCACAATAAGATAACTGTTTAAGACTCATGTGAAAATTTTAAAAGCTTTCGAACCCTACTCTGGGTTCATCTTCAGTCACAGTGAGGAATTTTACATGTAATGTACAGAGGAAAACTTAAAAATCAAAATAAAAAATCACTAAAGATCGTTGATACCTGTAATGAACCAGCCGTGGTTCCCCAGGTTCCAAAAACCAAAACAAAACAATGGGACTGGATAGACTAGCAAAAGCAGTGACAAACCAATACTATCAAAAAAGTGAGTCAGGTTTAGTAAAAATAATTAAACCACATAATCACAAGCATAATAAATGAGTCAGCTAATCAAATAAAATAGACGAAGCAAAACCGAAGTTACTTTTTGAAAGACCATCACATTAAATTAACAAAACAGTAAGCATTATGAGTGAACAACACTTTGGCTACATCGCAACATATAAACAAAACAGACAGCATAAACAATATGATCAAGCTGCATCAAACATAATACAAAAGTAATAGCATAAATAATTAAGCAACGCACATGATCATGAAGAATAATAAAGCAGCATAAATAATACCAATACAACAGTAAAAATAATACCAGTACAACCTCGGACAAAAACACAACATACAATCTTCGTAGAGATGTCAAGACCAAACATCAAAGGTCAAAGAGGATGAACACCATTAGACAACCGCCGTGCAATCATCGAAACAGTCCATGACTGTTAACAGGAACAGATCCGAAAACACAGATGATGACAACATAGTCAATGTGACATCAGATCTGCTGCCCAGTAGGAACGACTCCGCTCCACTGATAGTCATGGTTTGGCCATCAAACCATCCTCATGCTGCAGAGGACAACAGGTAACTAATACCTGCTGTTTCTAAAACTCTATGCTGCTATGCTGTCGGAAACCTAACCCGCTGCTATTCCAAACCTGACTTACGCTATGAAAATAAAAGTGACGGATGTCAACTAAAACTACAGAAAAACATGCATC
Organism: Macrobrachium rosenbergii; assembly: GCF_040412425.1. Classification (NCBI taxonomy): domain Eukaryota; kingdom Metazoa; phylum Arthropoda; class Malacostraca; order Decapoda; family Palaemonidae; genus Macrobrachium; species Macrobrachium rosenbergii. The sequence goes on from NC_089761.1 coordinate 9,921,323, forward strand.
ACCGGGTAAGGAGACAACACCCAAAACAAGGGAACAATCTGCGAATGATTGTTCTAAAAAAAGAGAGAGAAAAAAAGACCTCACACACCGGTAGTTAGCTTCCCAATAGACTAGTAATGAGGAACGAAGGCCGTTATTCTAACTGGGTGATTTCCTCTGATAATAATCCTGGCTGCAATTCTACCCGATCTCCGTACGGGTTGGCGCAACGTTGCAAGAGGTCCTTCATCAGGAGGCGCAGCTTGGGTACCGTAACCAGACTCCCCTGGGGGAGCAGCGGTTACCTGGACAGGGAGAGGCAAAGCAGAAGCAGCATCAGAGAGGGAAAGACGGAGCCTGTCCTAAAGTTAAAATCTTTTAAAAACATATTGACAATATAAAAGTTAACAACTGGGTCTTCGTTAACAAAAGACTTGTTTCCTTTGAAGGACTCTCCTAAGCTTATAGCAGCTCCCTCAACTAGTCGCCTGACATTCACATTGTTGCTTTTAAAGATAATATTAGCCTCGTTCCAATTGGGTCTATGGTCATTACTGAATGCATGTGCTATTGCGCTGTTTTGTTGATGTAGCTCATAAGCACGTTTGTTTTCCTCTAACCTTGTAATTAGTCCTCGTCCTCTTTCGCCAAAATATTTTCCTTTATAATCCATGCATGGTATTTCATAAACACCCGGGACTACGGGAGTTTTGCTGTTGTTATTGTTTCTTACGAGGTTGCATCTTATGGTATTTTCATATTTGAACGCAATTTTAGTGTTCTGACATTTGTTTACATAATTACTTATATTCTTCGCTTCAGGATTAAAGGGATGCGATACATATCTTCTTGGTTTTTCCCTGCTGTTATCTTTAAGACCATAGAAACACCTCTTTGCTCTCGAAATTGCTTTCTCAATGAGGCTTCTCAATGTTGCCGAGATATGCTGAAGTTCGCCGTCTATATATTCGGGGTCACCGATTATGAATGCTCGTAATTAAGAATTCGTAGTGACAATACTTTTTATTTATTTATTTTGAGTGAAAAGAATAAAAGTGGATATAACACTGAATTGGTCGTTTTTCGATAAACAGAAAATTTAAATATCTGACTATTACAATCCCTAAAAACCAGAACATCTAAAAA
>NC_089761.1:9927447-9929947 GCF_040412425.1 Macrobrachium rosenbergii
AGAGAGAGAGAATGAGGGCATAGGCCTATCTCTTTTTAATAAGGAGCCTAATAGTTTCATGAGTGACGACAGACACATGGGCGTAGAAAATAAATTAAACCGAGGCTTACACCAACAAAAGAGCAAAACTCCATCAACTTGTTTCTACTGATTTTAAGTTCATAAAATATAACTTTAGGTAAAAGCATCCAAAAACAGTTGGAATTTTAGTACCATTTTTCTTTTGAAGTTCAGGGAACCTCAACACCAGCTAAAAATCAGAAAAAAAAAAATACATGTAAAATTGTCCCAGCCTGGAAATGTGTGTGGGATGACATTTTTTTAAATGAAATTTTCGAAAAGAGTTATGTTTGAAAGGGAACCTCACTCGTGGCACTGGCTGGACTGATCACCTTACATTTCTTGCAATATATAAATTCTATCATTTATTGTAACAGGATTATTTCAAGTGAAATCTAAAAAATAAAACGTATATAAAACCAATAATTGCTATTATATAGGAAATGTTAAGCCTAATTTTCCTCATGGAAATGATGTGGGGTAGTTGAAGAAGAGCCCAAAAAAAATTGATTTTTTTGCGTTGGATTTTCTTAACAAACTGGTTAAAAAGTTATCACTGGAAAAAATAATTTTTTTTTTTTTTTTTTTTTAGGAAAGAGAGCGATATCAGAAAGTGCTGTTGTAGAAGATTTTTTTTTTATTCATCTAACAACGTTCTGTGAAATTGCTAACCCAGTAAAAACAAAAGTATCAGTGACCAGGGATGAAGTGGTGTTATCTGGAATACATGCTTCTGCGTGAAGTGTATTTAACTTTGTAACTGAAGAAATGTTATATGACTAATTCGCGTATGAAAGAAATCATAGGATTACGTTAATTGTTCGGCCTTGTTCTGAACTTCATACTTTGCCTGCATTCTTTATAGTTTAGAATGATTAAAAAATGAGTGGTAACCAGAGCACTAGAACGAAGACTAATTTTTCATTTGCTCATCAAGTTACTATTGAAAACGCCTAATCACACCAAACTGAGAAGGTTTACATGTATGGAAAATGCGGTATCTGTCAGTTCACTATTGGACAACGGTTCCTGAAAGTCGGGTGGTTGGGACCTTTAGGGGTTTGTCTCCATGACAGCAGATTTACTTTTATTCAAAGTTATTAAAGTGTTTAGAATGGATAGTTTAATGCAGTCACTGTGGTAGCTTTTTGAATTTTGTTCGTTACCAGGACACGCCGATGGGAAAGTTGCTAGAAAGGCAGGTAATAAGCAGAGGATTCATTGACCACATAATGATGCATTTCCCTAACCAACCCCCTTCCTCCCCCTTGTTTCCTCCTCACAGGCTTGGCAATTCTCGCTGAAGGCTTTAGCTGTAGCATCCACAATCACCGGACCAGCGCTACACGTTGCATAGGGATGTGGGGAACTGCCCGCTAACAAGTCACAGTTCGACACATGTTTTATGCAAGGCTTTAATTGGTAGGCAAACACAACTGATTTCATAGTCTTCACGGATCCATTGACCATAGTTGCTGAGATTTCAGTGTACTGAAATAATGCAATATTCTCTCTCTCTCTCTCTGTCTCTCTCTCTCTCTCTCTGTCTCTCTCTCTCTCTCTCTCTCCTATTAATGCGACATTTATTTTTACATCCTTTTTTATTGGGTAAGTTGCATGTTTATGCTCCATGGTGTGTGTATACGATTATCGTATCTTTGCAGATGACGAAAATAATGCTTATTGATAAACAGACTTCTTTCAAAATTAAGGAAAAGCATGAATCCCGAGGAAATCTTTTATTTCTTCCAGTGATAAACCTTTCGAATTCTTTGCTCGTAAAAAAAAATAAATCTTAGTTGCAGTTTATGGCAGGGCCTTCTGCACCTAAAATGCTAAAAGCAGATCAAAAGGTGGAAAAAAAAAAACTGGGTCATGAAGTTAGTTTTATGATTTTCATTTGAATGTGCTTTTATTACAAATGTTTAATAGCATAAGCAAGTACTAAACCAGAGAAATACATTTTTGTCACAGGCACACTCCTTTCAGTTTCACCGAACGAGAATGAGTTGCTCTTGGCCAGAAGTTTATCACCTGGAGGATGCAAAGCAAATTAAACCTTTGACCATAATATCAACAGACAATGGCGCTAATTTGTATATTTATGTGACAGTGATACCAACTGAGGCCAACTTGGCAGCATTTATTGATTTTTTACAACAAGAAACATTCAGGTTTTGTAGTACCTGACCGGTCAAAGAAGAGCGTAAGAGATTCATAATGCACATTCTATTTCAGGACGATGTTGTCATGTTTCGCAATTGTATACAAATTTCTTGGCATCGATATTTTAGCTTTTAAGTTTTCTATAAAAGAAAACTATTGTGTTGGCTTTGTCTGTCCGTCCGCACTTTTTCCTCCGCATTTTTCTGTCAGCATTTTTTCTGTCCGTCCTCATATCTTAAAAGCTACTGAGGCTAGAAGGCTGCAAATTGGTATA
>NC_089761.1:9934947-9937447 GCF_040412425.1 Macrobrachium rosenbergii
TCTATGAATTAAAATGACCAAAATTTTACCTCTTGACACAAAATAGAAATAAGTGGATTAATCTATAATGATGGGGTAGATCGCTAAAAATTCATAACTTTAGGAATCATTGGTATTTACGAATATCATATATGTAAATTTAAGCAAAGATTGCGTATAGCTATACATGCGACAAAATATGGAAGTCAAGGAGGTAGGAGATGAAGAGGTTGATACAAGGTTATATCTTAAAGTAAATATACTTAGAGAAATGGTATCTATCTAAAGAGAAGGTAGCTTTCTATCCGTGGAAGAGTAGAGTATTTTGCCGAGTTGCTGAGAGAAGAGATTAGAACCGAGGCAGATCGGTTGTGGCTGTTGCAGATGTAAAGAAGGAATTGCAAGTCTTGAAGAATGGAGCGGGATAAGATTTATAAATGAGTTTTGTCACAGTGTGATCTCGTAAATGAGTGGCTGACGAGACCAGGTTGTGTAGGGCATGTCTTAAAGATTGAAAGCTCGAAAAATAGTAAGGTGATAAAGGTGAGTGTAGGAATTCTAGGGAAATAACATTTCTTAATATGCATAAGAAAGTGTCTGGATCTAGTCTTCAAAATCCAAGAACTTTTGATAGGGAAACTATGTGGGCTTTGTCAAGGAACAGAGCGTATGAATTAAGAGTCTTTTATAACAGCTGTAAAAATAGAACGTTTGAGAGTTTAGAGAAATAATATTATGCTTGGTGCATTAACTGAACTAGAAAATGCCTTTTGCTTTAGAATTTAGCGTAGAGAGCAACTGAATAATTTTTCGAAGCTGGAGAATGACAGGTTTGGTGAAAAAGTTAATATTTTACTTTTTACGACAATCATAATTATGGCAAATGAAATTACCTGACCTCCAACCAGAAATTAAACCCAAACGGATAAAGTAATACATAATTGGAAGGAGGGGCGGCTGTTCAAGGGCCCCAACTACCCCATAAATGTGGAATAAAATGTTTGCAAGATTGAGTAAGGTTGAGATATGACAAAGATGTGAGGCTAGGCTCACGTACCATACCACGTTGCTATTATTTTGCAGTTATTGAGTGGTTTTGCTGTCGCCTGAAAGGAGCCACTGTATAGTGGTCGATTGAAGTCCGTTATAACACAGACGGACGCAGACATTCAAGCTAGTAATCAGCATGGATTTTGAAGAAGTTCTGCTATGGGTGTTCTTACATCGAAAAAGGAGGCATCGTAGGATGAGGGTGTTTTGAGTCCATCCAGTTATAGAAATTAAAACTGAGAGCCCATTTCACATGCTTTACACCAAATTGCGAATGTTTGAATGAATCTTTAGTTGTTTCCATAGTAACGAAACAGCAGGATTCACTGTCGGCAGCCACTGGTTCTTACTTCGGACTGCGTGAGTTATCCTCAACGACGACAGTGTTGTGGGTGATACCATCCACTCATTGCGACAGCAGTCAAAATGGACTTCAGTAACCACTGGTTTGTGGTGTGGTGTGGTTTTGTTATGGTACGTGTGAGCCTTGCCTAAAACAAAACTCCTAAGTGAAGAGAGGGATCAGAACGTCCTTCGGTGTCTTCGTCACAGAGGATGGGAGAGAAAGCTTTTTCACAAACATCTTAATAGGAGTGCGAGAAGGAAAAATGCTAGTTGAACCGCAGAGGTGTTAGAACAGGTGGTCCCAGTTCGATGGTTTGTGATCGGCTGCTGGCTTCTCTTAGAAGATGGATATGATAATGCGGCTTTGTGAGTGGTACTCTTGTAGGCGTTTGATTTATTAAAACCACATTATGTACATGTATATACACACACACACACACACACACACACACACACACACACACAACACACATATATATATATATATATATATATAGAATATACCATATATATATAAATATTATATATGTGTGTATGTATGATATGTATGTATGTATGTATGTATGTATATATATATATATATATATATATATATATATATATATATATACACACATACATATATATAATGTTATACTGAAAAACAAATTGTTTGAAAAATATGTTCTGACTGAATGGATATGGAATAATCCAACTGAGTTTTATAATCGTTTCTGAGATGTAATTTTCAACTGTTTAATGGCGCAAGCTTAATTATTTTAAGAAAGGCTGATTGATAAGTTGAGAGTTGGTATCATGCCCAAATATTTCACTTGCTTTTCATAAGGTAAAAATCCCTTGACACAGTACATATAAACCTAGTAAATGGTGGACAGTCTTAACTATATAGAATTTGGAACAATGCTCTGGCCCATTTGTTATGACAGTGATAAAATTTAACAAAATTTTTAAGCTGATGTGGAATCTTTGTTAATTTTATTCTCTCTGTCTCTTTCAGTGACAAAATCTATATAAAATTTTTCAACAAAAGGAAAAACTCCTAAGTGAATTAATGAAACATTATTATTCTAAAAAAGGAAAACTCTTTGGTAGAGTTAACAACTGTGAAACTTTATCTTACCTGGGG
>NC_089761.1:9942447-9959947 GCF_040412425.1 Macrobrachium rosenbergii
TGTTAAGTTACCCAAATCACTAACTCTTTTGAGATCTGACATTACACTACATATGATATTTCAACAATTATTATTATTACACCAACACAGGATAAATAGAAGAGTAAATATATCAAAATATGGGATGATATACATATTACAAGGAAACACCATGAAAATATATATCAACAATAAGACGGTCTAGATAATACACCAGGTACTAAATGTTCACATTGTAACTGCATGAAGGAGATGAACCTCTACAAAATAAGATCTACACCACAGCAACTTTATATGCTTACACAGAACTCTTGTCAGCAGCAAGTCATACCCTCTCTCTCCCTTCACCTCCAAAGTGTGGCATTCATCTCTGTTTTATTGTAATCTCTTGTGCCTGAATATCAAGGTCCTTCCAGTCCGTTCCTTGTCCATCACAACCAGCCAACACTGTCTCCCTCTCCTTCTCGTGTTCAACACTTCACAGTCATTTACTCTTCCCGCTATCCTGACGTTTTCAGTTCTCTTTACATGATATATCCAGCATGAAGCATTGCTCCATCCTTACGTCTAAACAAATGTGTTTAATATGTCCCCATATTTCGTCATATCCCTGCACTTTTTAGCCTCTCTTAGTCGACATGTACTGTTCCACGCAAAAAATTTATTAAGCAGCTTCCTCAATTTTCTTCTTCTTTAATTTGCTATAATTCTGCTTGTTTTTTATCTATTTATAAAGTATACATTAACATTTTTTATAATCTGTATTTTCGAAATAAAAACTCCTGAACACAATGATAAAAAAACTGAATTCTGTATTATTTAGTAATCTTGAAGAAACAGATGAAAAGAATCGACATGGAATTACTATTTAAAAAAAAAATGTACATAGCCTGGTTGTAGTCATATGAGAATGTTTTCTATGGTCTTATACCTTTCCTGGTTTAAAAGTATCATTAATATTACAAACTTCAGAAATAACAACCTATGGATATAGACTAGCAACAAGATATTTTGACATACTACGTGGAGCAGAACCAACAGAGCTCATTGTTTTTTAGCCGACAAATTGGTCTTCAGTGTTTTTATAGTATCTTCATACACAGTAACAGTGTTGAATCATACACAGTTCTAATCAAGTGCTCATTCACTTTTATAATGATTTTCCTTTTTAAATAAAATTTGTTAATTATAGTTTAATTTAGCACTTTATGTGTTTTGATTCCTCATGAGGTTCTTAATTTTCTCTATATAATCACGCATTACGAAGTCTGGTGCACTGATAATATTGAAAAATGTATTACTAGAAAGGAACTAATACTTTTAAACCAGGAAGGGTATAGGACCATTGACAAGATTTTCATGTAACTACAACCAGGCTATGTACATTTCCTTTGAAAATGGTAACTCCATGTCGATTCTTTTCATCTATTTCTTCAATATGGCTAAATAATACAGAAATTCTGTTTTTCTGATATTATGTTCAAGAGTTAAATATTTCAAAAATACAGATTATAAAAAAAATTGCATATTAGAATCCACGAATATATCAGTGGTAAATAACTCATAAAACCGTAGCTCACTTGCGGCTGAAGCAATTATGAAATTTTGGGATAACTCCTATATCGGTTCATTCGCATCCACAATTTCACTGTGTCCGTACTCCACTTAGCAGCAACTGCGAGATGTAATGCTAAATTATGCAGAATGTGGATCTTAGAAGGCAGTAGCCGGCAATCCCGCATCCCATGTAGGAACCGTCCTCGATATAAAGTTAGATTATTACGGCGAAATCAACATTCTCTTAAACAGAAGAGGTCTTAGAGAACGGTAAAGTTTGAGCTGAGGTTATTATCAAGGAGAAATAGAAATATTAAATTATATAAATAGTCCACAAGTATGCAAGTACGCCTAATAGCTTTAAACTTCTGTCGTTAGAGAGATGCGGTCTACAAACAAACGTATTTGTTTGCTTTTCTTGTTTTTCAAATGTTGGGAGTTGGCTTTGTTGGCACAGTCAGCTTCAGCATTCACAAGAGACGTTGTAGATCAACAAATATTCGCTTTTGTATACTTCGTTATTTTCAACAATATTTCTAAAGTGAAAACTGTTTTCACTTCATGTTTGCTCTCTCTCTCTCTCTCTCTCTCTCTCTCTCTCTCTCTCTCTCTCTCTCTCTCTCTCTCTGAGATTAGAATTCTATCAAGTCATTTCGCTACCTGAAATACTCTAGCCTCCCAGCAGCTAATTAACGGACGAAGACAAACGAAGGAAGAGGAAATAACAAACGTTAAAGTAAGCCTACAAAATTAATTTTAGTGTACGGTGGAAATAACTCGGTCATTTTTCCCCATTTGACATTCAAGAGATGAATTTCAATTTTCGTCTCTATGTACTTCGGTGAAAAGGGTGTAATAACTGCGTCCATTGAAGTCTCCAAAGCCCGAAAGGCTTCGGACACAGGAAGAAGGTCTCTCTGTACGGTCTCCGTAAAGCCGATGGCTTTGTGTCATTCAGGCAGAAGAGTCCAAGTAATTTTATTCTCTATTTCTCCACGTAAACATGCATGCAGAGAGAGAGAGAGAGAGAGAGAGAGAGAGAGAGAGAGATTCCAATGTAAAGCGAAAAATCCATTTGAATATTAGATTCGCTTGAGTTGCAATGGGAAGTGAAAAGCGAATTTTTTATCAAACTTTTTTGGCTGTTGCGCTCTACATAAAAAAAAAATAAGTCATACAGAGAATGTGTAGTTTTATTGAATTCCTTATAAATTACAGTTTAATGTAATTCCACTTCCCTTAAGTAATAACGCCTGGTCTTACATACTCAAACTTTTTCAGAAATTATGTCGGTGCTATTTTGGTTTGTTATCTACTCGTCACCTACTCCAGGGTGCTAAAACTAACATAGACGGCCGCACAAAGATATCGTTTATTAATATAATTTGTCGACCACACAATACAGAAATGGGTGTATGTAATACTTTGATCCCCGAGGGGCTAGTACTAAACGCGGCGTCCCAAGGACCTTCCGCCACGTTGAGTACTGGCACCTCGGAATAGGTGACGCGTAGATAACAGGCCAAGGTAGCACCATTATGTCAAATAGTGTAATTATGTCTTTGACCACACCGTTTTAATATGATAGAAATACGTAGTTATGATATTTTAATGTCTTTTTAATGTAAATTAACATTGTTCTATGAAATTTAACGACATGAAAAAGCAAAATTAAAACACAAAATCAGTATTTCTTGGCTGACATTTACACAGGATTAGAAAAATGGTGATTAGTTGCTCGTCCTAAGATGAAAAACTAAAGATACAAAGTTCTGCCTCAGCTATTATTAGCTCGACTGGGCCGAGTCTGGTGGCCAGACCCGTTGAAACAGTTGGGAACAGGTGGCAGAATTAACTCGCAAGTGTAGTCAGATTCCAAAAACATTTATAAATTAACTATTTGTGCCGTTTAAACGAAGCTTCTGATAAATCAGATCAATAAAACACAACGATAAGAGTACTAGGTAAAATAGCTCGGAAATAGTTATAAGCTTTGGAATTTCTAGAAAAATTCGAAGATTATTGCAGGTGTGAAAGGTCACTCACTGACTCCTGTAGAATATCGGAGGAAAATACAATTTTGTCCATTCTGTGGCTTGTGAAACCCTTCATATGTCCCCGAATAACGGTTTTGCAAAAAATAAAAAAAAAAATAAATAAAGCACTGCTATACAATTTCACTTCAAATCAAACAATTCAAATATCAGTTAATGAGTCACTGTGCAATAGACCCGGCTGTATTGAGTATCCCACAAAGAGCAACACTCTCCTGGTTTCCCTTTTATCTCGTTAACTGATAGTGATAGTAACCTGGAAAGCTCATCTCTATCTCTATTTGTTGAGGAGTCTCACTTCTTACAGCATCCAACTCTTGGCATGAAAAAAACAAGGTGACTTCAATGAGAACAAGTTTGCAAACACCGATAGTGGCCAGGAATCCCGAAATTTTCTAATTATCTTGATTTGTATGGAAATGACATTATGGGAAAGATCCAAGTCAACGACCTTGGGGTCATCAACACAGGCGCCCTAGAACAGTTACCTCGTGTGGAAATAATCATTTCAAATGTCGTAAACAATTAGCATGGACGCAGAGAATATTTCAAAAACGAGATATCAGTATCACATGAACACAAGCGGTAACAATGATAAGGCCAATAATTATAGACCATTATTGCTCATCGTCATGGTTTCCCCTCCTCTTAATGACAGCCAAATAAAATAACTTCTGGAAGTGTTACACATTTTGAATAAGAAAAGTAGACCACTTACATGACTTTCCCTACCAATCAACTACTCACTAACACCTGAGTGTTGTACACCTACAAATTTACCAGCCCGTCCATTAAAACATTTGCTCCATCACTGTCCTGGAACTTGTGGCAAATACTCTCTGTACCGTAACTCAGTCAAGAGTGCTTGTACCTCGTCATTTGCACTCCGAACCTTCAAATTATGGAGTTCTGTTCTACGATGCTTTACAACTATCACTGGTCAACCAGTGCATATATTTATATATAAGTGAGAGAGTTCTTGAATGTACTCCCAGATGAACCAATGGCCATTTCAGCAACCCCAATACAAGACATAATTCTTACTCGAGCTGGCATCTATTTTAACTCATTCTAAAGCTAGATCCGCAATCATTACTTTCACTAATTGTTACACATAAAGTTTAAATCCACATAGGGTTAATCTATCTCGTTAAAAAACATTTTCCTTTCTGTTTAGGGGCCTTCCTCTGAGTCACTGAACTAATCCTTCCACATAATCACATAAATTCCTCAGTTTATCCACTCCTTTGCACTGTCACTGTTCTCTTAAATTCCTTTCCTTTATTTCTCTCCTTCGCATTCCTGTTCATGATATCTTTCGATTTAATCAACGTGCCATTTGTCTGTGCCACGTTAAACGACGTCTCTTACCCAGACAACCTAATATTCCACAGCAATTACTCGTTACCCGGTTACACGCGATGATCAAGACAAGCTCTACAAGACGGGAGGTGCCACCGACTCCTTCTGCCATCTCGTTGCCGAACAAATTTAACTCTGAATCTTATTTGAATACCGAAAACCGATTCATTGACGTGGCATTTCAAATCGCCGTAACGATGCTAAGTAGTATTGCCTGTATATACCGTAACAATGTGTTCCTCTACAGAAATAAAAATTAATGATGCAAGGCTTTTTTTTGAACTTGAAGTAGCTGGTTCAAGATTTCGTCACAATTGTTTTTCGTCTTCATAATATTATCCTTCAATATAAAATATTTTACGCTTTTATCCACCCCAAAACAAAGGACTTGAGGACCGACCATTTATAAAGAGTTCTATTACCAAAGAATTCTGTGTTTTTATGTGACATATTTTTCATAGTTTTTTGGGGTCGCAGATTTTATACTGATGGCTGCTTTGTGATCTTGTCTTGTATTAATGTGGTATGTCGCATACATCTTGTGATCAGTAAGTAGGTATATAAATGTATGTATATATATATATATATATATATATATATATATATATATATAATATATATATATATATATATATATATATATATATATATATATATATATATATATATATATATATATATATATATATATATATATATATATATATATATATATATATATATATATATATATATATATATATATAAATATATATATATATATATATATATATATATGTATGCATGGATGTGTGTGTGTGCTTCATTATTCTAATGACGTAGGCACCGATCAGCTGAGATTACAAAGTAAGTCTGCTACCTACACGTAACCCAATAAGTACAATTGAAAAATATTTGGCCATAAAATACGAAGTGCAAAGAAATTACTATTATTTTTAGGTTAGATAGCATAGCGGAGGCTGTTTTTAAGTAATCTGCAATCATTAATGTTGCTCATTTATTCCAGGGTCCTATAAAAGGACAGACGTTCTTGGCTTTCTACGGTATTTGTAATGTTTTAAGATTTATTGACTCTCAAGCAATCCTGTTAACCTAAGAAAATTTTGATACTGGCATTGTTTTATTTCTGCCGTAATCATGTTATGTATATGACCTTGTTAGGAAGCTGGTTATATACGTTTACCGCCCGAACTTCCGTGGTCATTCCATCCGTCCGTTCGTCCCCTTATCTGTATAACTCATCTTCGAAGTGACTGCTAAAGATACCTTCATTAACCTTCATTCACAAAAAATCTTAGTGTGGGCGTTTTCACCATCCTAAATGTTGGTGACCTTGTCCTTTTGTATAGCCTTGACCTCACTTGCATTGCTTTTGTGCTGAGTATATTCTCTCGAATACAAATTTCTTTCATTAAATCTTACAAAAAATATCTTGGCACAAAGACTTCTACTATTCCAAAATCTGATAATTTTAGCATTCCCCTAAACAAAGGATTGACAATGTTATTCGTGGAATTGCTACCTGATAAAATTTGCCTTAAGTCAGCAAATTAATAATCCATCATCTTGGTGTTGTTGTGAGTCCGTAATGCCATCATATTTATCAGTGAACCTCAAAGAATATTGTATCTTAAAGCTAGAGTTTTCCCCCTGACGCACAGTGGGCCAGAACAGTATTTTTAAAGACAAAATTTATTTTTTGCTTTTATATCTTTCTTGATTCATGGTTTTCATTTAATAATGTTTAGAATATTTATTTACTCTTTCTCTGTTTGTGTCAGGTATAATATTGTACGAAAATAACATACGCGCTGAATTTAGTACATTTATTTTCTGTAACAAATATGGAATGAAACATATGTACAGGGATATTTCTAATATTTTATTATATCTTATTCATTTAAAGTATTTTACATTTGTTTAATTGAACATAGAAAATAACCTGATGTTACTACCGTACAATAATGATTTAAAAACCAAAATCGAAATTACTAATTTTTTCATTGAACATGAAACGTAATCTCTTTTACAGTGTATAATAGTAATATAAAACTAAAACCAATGTAGCTGAATTACTTCATTAAAGTAAACAAATATGAAAATACAGACACCAACAGCACATTTTAATATAAATCAAAGACCATGGATTATTAAATGCTTTGTTTCATTGGGTAATTCGGATCTTGTTGATTTGTTTACTTTTCTAAGGGAACTTCTTAAGGGATCAGGCGAGCAAAAGTCTCCTCAGCAAATCTTAATTAGATTTTTATTCCGGATATTTTCCGAGTGAAAGATTCTCTGAACTTCTTGAGTTCCTAATTTTGGCATCCTGTGCCTCCATCCCATAATAAGCCAGTTGGCAGATTAAAGCTGCGGATTAATGAAGCTCCATGAATTAATATTCGACGTAAGCTCTGGGGCATGGAGTACCAGCTATATTCTTGCACAAACAACCTGGCTGTTTCTAAGCAAAACTCCTCAAATCTATCAGCATCAGTATGAAAACCAGATGACAGTGTTGATAAAATTACATAAAGCTTGGGAATAAAGGAACGATCAAGGCCAGTAATTTCAGATACAACTTCTGAATTCCTGAAGAACCTGCAGGTAGTATTTCCTTCATTAGATGTACCAAACCGAGATGGTTTTGGCATATCAGTGAGCAAACCTACTTCATCACGAAATCTTTTTTGAATAAATTCCTTCTTCCTATTAAATGATTCTTTTTCTTCAGAAGTGCGTGCTTGCCATTCCTGTATATCAAGTTTTGTAATAGGCAACATTCCATGCACTAATCCATGCGTGAAGGGTAGACAAACTAAGATTTAATGCATCTTGGCTTAATGAATGGGCTTTTACTTTTTTAATTTATGATTTTAAGAGAGGCATCATATAAAGAACAGCACTACATTGAATTTGTGGTTGGTGAAAAGTGCTGTGGCAACTTTACCATCAATCATGGTCAAACATATATTGTGGTATACTAACGAATCAACAGTTACTTCAGTAGGTTTATGTTTGAAATGCAAATCTTTAAGTATTGTTTTTCTCCAACTAAAAAATATTTTGTTAGTGTCTTTGGAAAATTTAAACCTAATTGGTGAATAAAAAAGCGGTGATGAAGGTTTCATGGTTCTCCAAATGACGGCCTTAGTTTTAGGATTTTGTGAAGTTGCTGTGAACTCAAGAGGAACCATTCTTGTTATAAATAGAAATCTCTGTGTGACAAGATTTTTTTCATCAAGCATTTTCTGAGGAGCTTTCTTTATTTACAGTTAGACCGGATGTTCCATCAGAGCCAACATTGCAAAATAGATATAACTTACGTGCCGACAAATTTTCAAGCTTCTCATAATCTGAGATTCTTAGAATTCTTTTAACTGTGTGGTCAATCAAAGCCTGGAAATCTACTTCTGCACTATAATCTGAAATTTACCATTCGGAAGCAAATGATTCCCGAATCATATTATAGGTTGGAAAAGTTGGACCTTTCTTTCAGTAGCTCCAGATCTTAAGCATTGATAACATTGCTTACTTAGTGAACAGTCAAAGATTACTTGAGCCAATGCTTCTTCAGGCGTATATGCCTTTTCATTTCCAAAGGATGGTTTTAATAATAAACTTGAAAGTTGTTCAGCTAAAATTTTTGTATCCAATAGTTTCAGAAGCGTAGATGCTCCATAAAACATTCTTCGAGGTGAAGTGACGAGTAGCTGCTCAGATTTACGCTTTGTTTTCTCGCTGGAAGTTTCAAAGATCTTGAATGGACGACCATGACCAGCATTTTTTATACATATGTTTTTAGGAATGGGAATATTTTTCTTTATAATGTTACTTATTTAGTTGCCTATTTAGGTTTGAAATATTTAAGAAAAGTAATTGCTAATGACTCTAAAACATCACCATCTTTTATTACAATGAAAACATGGTCTTTCAAAAGTATTTTGGCATTTTGGTCGCTGGTGCTTTTTATTTTTCGAGTTTTGGTAGCATCATGGAGCTATTTAAATAAGTCTAGGAAGTAATGTTAACATTCGAATCCATTTTATGAATTTTGTGACTCTAAAGTAAAGTGAAAAATATCATAGGAAAATTTCGCATTGTCAAAAACGACACACGTGGTGGCTTCATGTGCAAAAATATGAAAACAAATATGGTATTTTCTTTCTATACAAGTTCTAGAATAGAAAAAGTATAGAAGCTGAGAAGCAACTGAAAACGAAAAAAATCGCTGCTTGTTTGCTTTCCCAGAATAAAAAAATATAAAACAGGAACCGAAGATGTAGACTAACATGGTGTTTATAAGAGTAGAATGACCTATATAGTGTATACTTTGCAACTTCTGATAACGATGACATCTGCCGATCCTACGCTCTCCAAATAATATTAGAACACACGTTTTTTCTTTCTGATAATTTGTCTACTTCAGGTATTTCATGACATTTCGATGAAACAAGACGATTATTTTTTTGGTTTTCGTCCACCCGTTGGCCCAGAGTGTGTGACGGGGAGAGAGAAGAACCCGTATATATCATGGGAATGAAACCGTAACGAAATCTTCTTAAAGTTTGCGCTGTTTCATCTGATGCGTATTAAAACTCTGAATTAAAGCAGAAGCAAAGTAGAATCAAAATGACTTAATATTCCATGTTTGCAGAATCTCCTGTGTTTCCCTGAGGCAGAAAACCGTGATTTAATCCGTAATCCTCTTAACGGAATTCTGTAATAAAAGCGTCCGCCATTGTACTGATTTTAATCTCAGTCGAGATTTAATGTTTCAAATCTCGAAATAGCGGTAATACCTGAACCTGTTACTTGTTGAAAATATATTACAATTTGTAGTTATAGCAAGAGTATAATTTTTATTTATTCATTAATTTTTTACCACAAATAAAATGAAAAGTTAATTTCCTAAGACTATTGTGTCATACAAAACAGTAAACTGAAATAAGATGGAAAAGTTCATATTTTTTTGCCGGCTGATACAAATAAGTTAGTATTCCGTTTAGGTTCTCTGAAATAATTTACGTCCTATAGATTAAAAAAAAAGTTAAACATAATCTTTTTTTCACTCTTCCTAAGAGCTACTCCACCTCACCTCTCGTTCCTCCGCCTGCGCCTCCTCCTCATTTTCCTTTACGAGTACTGTCATTCTCAGACGGCCATGTGATTCAAATCACAATGCAGTCTTTTTCCGCCATTGGTTTCTTCGCAGTTAATCAGAAAAATTACTTCTGCTATTACTTGAGTAGACCAAAGAATGAAAGATGTTCAAAACTACATATTTTTGTTTTGTCTCTCTCTGCTACAAATAATATTCCGTTTAAGTCACTTGCCAACAAGAAAAATAATATTTTAGACCTAGTAAAAAAAGTTGAACATAATGAATTGTTTTACAGAAATAATAGTTTATAAGACGAGTATTTCAGACCAGAGCCTCGATGGCTCCAGTCGGTTACAGCCTCCTCATTTTCCTTTAGAGGTCTGTCGGGTTCAAATCAGACAGCCGACTGATCAAAGAGGCGGACACTTTTTATCCGTTGACATCCCGGGATTATAGTTAATCAGGAAGGTTTACTAAAAAGCAAATGGGTGTTACAGACTAAAAACACTCAAAACAAAGCCACTACAACACCTTCTAAAAACATAACAAACATCTCACTCGTCTCGAACTCTCGCTCTCTCGCAACAACTCTCTCGCTGCTGGGAAGAAAGGGCGTTGGGTCTGATACTCTCATACGCTAGGGGCATAACATGCAGGCAGGGCATAAGTCACTTGCCAACAAAGAAATCATAATATTTCAAAAAGAAGGTATTTGCTGAACCCCATGAAAAATGGGAAAAAAAAACGTTAAAAGAATATGAATACGAGTATTTCAGACCATAATGCAATAGAATTAACAGTCCATTCCAAAGCAAGTGAAAACAGAGATAAGCAAGAGACGAAAAAGTGGGAAGGATATGGGAAATACAATTTCTATAGTAAGAATATAAAATGGTCAGAAATAAATGAAAAATTAAACAAAGACTGGGAAACCACATTCGCAAGTGATAATATACAGGTAAATATGGATATATTATATAAAATATTAGAGAAAATAGTGGATAAATATATACCGAAGAAGAAAAGTAAACATCAGTCATGCATACCAAGAGACAAAAGGATCCCGTTCCAGAAAATCAGAAAGTGGAAAAAAGCTCTTGCAAAAGAAAAGAATGCATGGAAAGTGATGGAACTAAAAAGTAAGATAGAAAATGCAGAACAAAAGATTATACAGTCCAAAGAAAATGAAAAACGGGACTTAGAAGAACAGACCGTACAAAATATCAAGCAAAACCCCAAAATTTTTTACTCATATGCGAAAAAGATGAATAAAAGAAGGGTAGAAATAGGCCCTCTAAGAATTGAAGGGCGATTAATGAATGAAAAAAAGGAAATATGTAACATATCAGCAGAAAGATATAAGAGTGAATTTACACCTAGAATTGATAATAAAGATAATGATACAGAAATAAGAGATGAAAATAGTGAATATTTATCAGACATAGATATCAATGAAGCCGATATTGTGCAGGCTATTAATGAAATTAAAAATGGATCAGCAGCCGGACAAGACGGCATCCCTGCCATTTTTTTTTAAAGAAAGTGGCTCATTCAATCGCAAGGCCGCTTGCAATATTATTAAGACAAAGTGTAGATACAGGCAAGATTTATGATGAGCATAAACTAGCATATATTACCCCTATTTTCAACAGTGGATCAAGACTAGAGGCATGTAATTATAGGCCTGTGAGTCTGACATTTCATATTATGACAGTGTATGAAAGGGTAATGAAGAAAAATATAATGAAACATTTAATGAAAAATAGTTTGTTTAATATAGGACAACATGGTTTTGTACCTGGAAAAAGTATACAAACCCAACTGTTAGTCCACCATGAAAGCAAATATAAAAATATGATAAATGAAAAAGATACAGATGTGGTTTACCTAGACTTTGCAAAAGCTTTCGATAAGGTAGACCATAATATATTAGCGAAAAGAAATTAGAAAACATAACATTGTGGACAAAGTAGGAAGATGGATAAAAGAATTTTTGAAAAACAGAAAACATAGTGATTGCAAACGACGAGAAATTGGATGAAGCTAAGGTAATATCCGGTGTGCCACAAGGTACAGTGTTAGCTGTATTGCTGTTTTTGATTATGATTTGCAGACATAGATAGTAATGTTAAGGAATCACAGTGAGAAGTTTTGCTGATGACACAAGAATAAGTAGAGAAATAACTTGTGATGAAGATAGGAACTCGCTACAAAGAGACCTAAACAAAATATATAAATGGGCAGAGGTAAATAGGATGGTGTTTAACTCTGATAAATTTGAATCAATAAATTATGGTGATAAAGAAGGAGTGCTATATGCATATAGAGTACCTAATAATGAGACAATCACAAATAAGGAAGCAGTTTAAGACCTTGGTGTGATGTTGAATAGGAATATGATATGCAATGATCAAATAGCAATACTATTGGCAAACGGCAAAGCAAAAATGGAAATGTTGTTCCGGCACTTCAAAACAAGAAAAGCTGAACATATGATTATGGTTTATAAAACGTATGTACGTGGTCCACTTGAATATTGCAATATAATATGGTACCCACACTACCAAAAGGATATTGCACAGATAGAGAGTGTACAAAGGTCCTTTACAGCTAGAATAGGAGAAGTTAAGGACCTTGACTACTGGGAAAGACTACAGTTCTTAAATTTATATAGTCTTGAAAGGAGAAGAGAAAGCTACATGATAATACAGGCATGGAAACAGATAGAAGGAATTACTGAAAACATCATGGAGCTAAAAATATCAGAAAGAGCAGGCAGAGGTAGATTAATAGTGCCCAAATCTATACAAGGAAAACTAAGGAAAGCACACAGGACATTAATCCACCATGCACCAGCATCGATAATGCAGCGTCTATTCAATGCGCTACCAGCTCATCTGAGGAACATATCAGGAGTGAGCGTAGATGTGCTTAAGAATGAGCTCGACAAATATCTAAGATGCATCCCAGACCATCCAAGATTGGAAGATGCAAAATATACTGGAAGATGCATTAGCAATTCTCTGGTAGACATCAGAGGTGTCTCACACTGAGGGTCCTGGGGCAACCCGAACGAACTGTAGGGTCTGTAAGGTCTCTCTCTCTCCTGTTAAGATAGTTGCTTCAGTCTCATTGCCCAACATTTTTAACATCTTATATTTCACCCCTTCTCACCTCCCTTTCCTATCGGGGCTGAACTTAGACTGAAAGGGCCTCAGGACTGTCACTATTAATCTCAGCGACCATGAAAACTATGGATTAGACAATAATACTGTCATTTTCGGTTATTTTTTACATGTCACCCCCTTCCCACCCCACCCCCTTTAGTGCCACTGATGCCTTACCCCCCACAGTATTCTTTTCCAGTAGTAAGTCTGCAGAGTTATTTAATTACTAAGTCTACAGGGCAGAACCAGCCCGCTTCAGGGAAGCCCTTCCACCCCCACCCCCTTTGGTGCTAGTGATGTATTACCCCGACAATATTCTTTTCCAGAAAGTAAGTCATATGTATATCAAGTTTGGTTGAAATTGTTCAATGCATTTCAGAGTTATGCCAGAACATACACACACACACATACATCCATCCATTTATATATATATATATATATATATATATATATATATATATATATATATATATATATATATATATATATATATATATATGTATATATATTATTGAAACATCGACTGACTCTTGACTTTATTACAATCAGTCACTGAAAAATGAATATAACATAAATATTATATATGACAATTCTGCATTTTTAGTTAAATGAAATATATTAACACTAAGACAGGTAAATATATATATACATCGTCAATTTCTCATTCATTATACAACAATTAAATAATTATAGTTGCAGATAGAATCTATTGGAATGTACATTAATATTACCATCTCTTCAATGAGTGAAAATGTTATGATAGCTATATATCCGTTATCCCATACGTTTCATATATAACCCCTTATAATATGCGTTAATTCATTGTCAAATATAACGATCTCTTAGCAAAATAACCCATAACGATTTCTTAATTAACAAAATAATATATATACCAAATTTGCTTTCCCACTGTTAGGATATCGGTTATCATGGCCTGCTGACTTCATACATATATATATATATTTATAATTTATGCACGTGACCCTAACAATATCGGCAAACGAGTTCTGTATTATCATAATCTACTCATTTGTTATTAATTGGTATTCATCAGCAGCAACCCCTCCTCCCCTTAGTCTATAACAGTACACTAAATCACTTAATTTTCCGAAGCCATTTAATCATTTTAACGGACTTTCGTTCTTCCCACACAGTCGAGTGGGCAGCGGGGTAAAACAATGGTTCTTTTTTTATTTAGAGAGGGGAAAACAAACCATCTTTTAGAAGGAACCTGTTCATTTGTAAACCTTTTTTCCTTTTTATTTTGAGATGGAAAAGACATGCGCTTATATCAAATTGAAATTCAGTTACTAATTTTTAATGGTATGGCTGTATAAGCAGGTGGAGGGGTTGCAATGGGGTATATATCTGGGACCCACTTTATATATGAAATTATCTTAATTCATTTGTGGCCTCCTAAGGAGTTTTAATCATTTTAATAACATTATTTAAACAAATTTTGAGCTGCCTTCCTTTGTTTTTTGTTTTACTCGGAGGTAGGGGGTTGCAATGGGGTCGCCTCTGGGACCCACTTCGAATTTGCTCTGTTGGAGGAGGGCATCATGGAGCACGACTGCAGAACGGTTTTTAGATTTTGTTAACAGCCAGCATCCTAACATTAAGTTTACTCTGGAGAAGGAGATGAATAATAAGCTCCCTTTCCTCGATGTCCTTGTCTCCAGAGACAACAATGGTTTCTATATAGGTGTATTCCGAAAAAGTACTTTTACAGGGTTGGGGATGAATTTCTATAGTTCTTGTTTTTTCAACTTCAGAATGAATACTATTTCAACTTTATTACATAAGGCTTTTACTCATTCCTCAACCTGGGCCATGTTTCATGCTGAAATTACATTCTTAACTACTTATTTCAGGAATAACTGTTTTCCTACGAGGCTAGTCTCAAGAAGGTTCTATAAAATGTTGAATGCCAGAATGAATCCAACCCCTAAAATGAAAATGTATGCAAATTTTCCCTACCTAAATGACAACACCTTTAGGAAGAAATTTCTTGCCATATTTCAAAGAACGTTCGCAGCTGTAGACCTGAAACTGATAACCAAGAATCCACACACTATCGGATCGATATTTAAATTCAAGGATCGTCTTAGCCATCTCTTGTCTTCGAACATAGTTTATAGATATGTTTGCCCAGGATGTGATCGTGGGATTTACGTCGGATGCACGAGGAGGCTACTACGGATTCGCATAGAGTCTCATAAGGGTATAAACTGCAGAATTGGATGTAAACTGTCTAATCCAGACCACTCAAATATAAGAAATCATGTAAAAATGTGCAAAACTGATATTAATTGTAAAGATTTTTCTATAATAGGAAAAGCCCAAAATGAAAATGACCTCAATATATTAGAATCTATTATTATAAAGAAGACGGTCCCAACATTAAATACTCAAACAACCTCTGTTCAATTGTTCATTGCTTAACCTTTTGTTTATGCTTTTCATCTCTCGTCCTTTCTTGCTCTTCCTGTCTTCTTTTGTTTTAGTCTTGTTACTGCTACGGTTTAGGTATGTCCTGTGTCTATTCCCCCCGTTTTTATTTTGTTTTATAATTTATATATCGATGTTTTAATGTAATTTTTGTAAGAAGTTTTTTAATCATTGCAGCCTTGACAATGCGACTATAGCAATTGTCGTGAAACGTCGGCATAATAAACCTATTGTAATAATGGTGCCCTTTCCTTCGCCTTCGAGACTATATATATATAGATACTGTATATATATATATATATATATATATATATATATATATATATATATATATATATATATATATATATATATATATATATATATATATATGTGTGTGTGTGTGTGTGTGTGTGTGTGTGTGTGTGTGTATATATATATATATATATATATATATATATATATATATATATATATATATATATATATATATATATATCGACAGGGTAACAAGGGGGAACAGAGCATTTTCATTATTTATTTGACGACGTTTCTAAACCATCTCAGTTGCATTTTCAAGGCTGTAAAAATTTGAACACCATATTACTTGTAATAACTCTTAGAATATTACGACAAAATATATAGATTTATTACATTGATATCCCCAGTAAAAGAAATGTAATAAATCTATATATTTTGTCGGAATATTCTAAGAGTTATTACGAGTAATATGGTGTTCAAATTTTTACAGCCTTGAAAATGCAGCCGAGATGGTTTGTGAAACGTTGGCACAATAAATCATGAATGCTCTGTGCTTTCCCTCGTTACCCTGTCGATGTGGTTTTGAGCAGTGGCTCCTGTTGTGATATATATATATATATATATATATATATATATATATATATATATATATATATATATATATATATATATATATATTTATATACACACAAACCTCCAGAGGCATACAGTAAACCACATTAATAAGAGACACGATCACAAAGTGCCCATTAGTTTAAATTTGAGATGCAAGAAACATTTCAAGTAGACAATCTGGTAATTCATAATCTTGTTTCCTTGAAAAAAAAATAATATCAATTGGTGACATGGCACTGCAAAGTGATACTGCGAAATATATGTCAGTATAAAAACAAATTTCTTTTCCAGCGGAAAATATTTGGTAGTGTAAGAGAGAGAGAGAGAGAGAGAGAGAAAAAAAAAGATCTACATCATTTTTGTTGGTTTCTGTAACAGAACACATTGTGATCATACCCACAGGATCTGCTACTTACAGACGTTTCGGTGATTTGAAATTCCACGTCAGGAAATCTGCTTACGCTGTGGAGTAATAGATTGTCGAGGGTAAGAGACTTTGTTTCATTTCGAATGAATAAGGGACACTTTAGTGAAGTAGAAAGAAAGGATGAACAGGAAAGGAAAATAAACTGAGCCAAGGACAAGAATGGAAAAGAACGGTGACGTTGGAGAGATGCAGATAATTTGTAAGGAACTGTTGTGATAATGGAGAAGGAATAGCTCAGTGACTCAGAGGAAAGGCAGCAAACAGAATGAAAATTTTTTATAACGAGGCAAATTAACCCTGTGTGGATCTGGCTTTGGAATGTGTTAATATGTGCCAGATCGAGTTAGAAATGGCCAGTGGTTCATCTGGGTGGATATCCAAGAACAAGCTCACTTATAATTATGAATATATGCACTGGTTGATCAGTGATACTTGTAAAGCATCGACAATGAAACCTCATGACTCAATGGCTGCGGTTGTACTACAAGGAATACTTTTTACCTCGCTTTGATTCCCGTTAACAGTCGGCGGACTATTGACATCA
>NC_089761.1:9962447-9989947 GCF_040412425.1 Macrobrachium rosenbergii
ACGCCCTAACGTCTAATTCCTCCCTAAGCCTACTTGGAAAACATGACCCCAAAGGGGGAATCTAGGTGTGTTCTGGTAGCAGGGGGGTTTTTAAGAGGGAGACCCACGGAGGCATGCGTTCTCTGTCCATATGAGTTAAAAACAACTGAGTTTCGCCATATTGGCGCCAGCTATAAGCCAATTGAAATAATATTTCTCCCTATAAGTTAGCTAGATAGCAGCTAAATAGGAGGGAGGAATGTAAATCTTGACAATATATATATATATATATATATATATATATATATATATATATATATATATATATATATATATATATATATATATATATATATATATATATATATATATTGTATGTGTGTGCGTGTGTGTATAAAGAATAAGTACCATCTCCGCGAGAATGAATTTATAAAGAATTGCTTATGAGGAGGACCACTGTTGGCGTAATGAGGTCATCAAATCTAAACCGCACTAATTAACTTAATTAGTTTATTAATTAACAGGAGAGGTGAAGGGAGAGGCTGAATATCTCATTACTCTGGATGCGACGTTTACAAAAAAACACGAGAAAGCGTCAGGTGAGAATCTTCCTCCCTCTGCTCCGAGCCTTTAGTTATCTTGGTGTTCAGAGCTTTGCAACTCTGTTATTCCTCTCTGTGAAATTGTTTTATCAATGTTATCAATCTCTTTTTTTTAAATAACCCTGAGAGAAAGGCCCTGATTCCGTACCCTTATCCTTATATAACAGTGAACGGAAGTGCAAAACTATCCATTCGACGCAATATGAACTCAAGTCGATTTTTAAAAAACAAAATGCACAGAAAATTTTGTGTTGTTACCTTCGTTTACTGTTTCATCCCAATGTTATCCTTATTCCCGCAGCCTCATTCCCTCTCCCTTTCCACTCATTATAATCAACATAAGGGTGCTTTCAAGGACCTTACCCTCATTTTTCTCGTTCGTTCCTCGAGAAATGCTCATGAGGGAAGCAGTTGATGCCGGTGAGATGATGCAGAAAGGACGAATGGAAATCAATATCATCTACTTTTGGTCTGTTTCTGATAATGCCAACGGTCACTTGATGTGCGTACTCACACATTTGGTCTTTGGAATTTTCCCTGTCCTTGTAGATAGATGGTGGAATCTAACGGTTATTTGCCAATACTATTCTTTGTGTTTAAAAAGTCTTTTCCTCAATATCTGGGTCTCATGAATTTTAGTCACTTGGATCTGAGGCTGATTTGACTAAGCTGTAACGCTGGTTGACAAACTTGAGACCAACTTCCTTCCATTCACGAATATTGTTCGCCTCAGTAGAATTGGCACTTTAAAACAATTAATTTCGTTCTGGTGTTTTGCTGCACGAAAAAAAAAAAAACTGAATTTTTTTTATTAACTTGATAAATACAATACGACTGAGATGTCAAGTTTTCTTATATGAATGACATATTTACTTGTTTATGAAATTTCCTTTGATATGGTTTGTTACAACAATGTAACGCAATGTATTTTAACATATTTTCTATATGCCTTGGTATTTTGTTATTACAACTGGAAATTAGATTTTTATTAACCGTTTATGTTTTATTTTAGTAATTTTTCTATTTACCGTCTGCAGTATTATTTTACTCTTTGTATTTACGTCCCCGTCAAGTTATTAATTATATAATATTTCATTATTTGACTTACAATGAAAATTCTAGACTCCACGTCTGAGAGATATTTTCCCACAAACGGCAAATAGCATATTCGTAGATTCTTGGTGTTATAATCGAAGAATTGCGCCACAGCAAAATAACAATTCCATTAACTTATAACTGAAATTAATCATCTCTGCATTATTGTTCATATTATCGATGTCTGAGTAACTTCTCAATGATTCTTCGTCTATTGCCAGTCCAGTTTATGTTATCGTTTTTTAGTTTTCCGTCCGCACTTTAGTCTGTCCGCACTTTTTTCTGTCCTCACTTTTTCTGTCAGCCCTCAGATCTTAACAACTACTGAGGCTAGAGGCCTGCAAATTCGTATGTTGCTCATCCAACCTCCAATCATCAAACATACCAAATTGCAGCCCTCTAGCCTCAGTAGTTTTTATTTTATTTAAGACTAAATTTAGCCATAATGGTGCTTCTGGCTACGATGCAGGATAGGCCACCACCGGGCCGCGGTTAAAGTCTCATGGACCGCGGTTCATACAGCATTATACCGAGACCACCGAAAGATAGGTCTATTTTCAGTGGCCTTGATTATACGCTGTAGCGGCTGTACAGTTAACTCGACTGCGCCGAAGACACTTTGACTCATTTTTTACTTGTTTTTATGTATATTACTTTTGCAGAGTTTTAAAACTTTGTGGTTAGAACAAAGGTTTATTTTGTTATTGATTTGCAAGCTATTTCTTCCAATAATTTTTGTACATTTGATTCTGTACAAATTATATGCAGTTTAATAAAAATATAACTTACCTGTCCACTACAAAATTGAAGACTTTTCTGGCAAACGCAACGCAACTTTTAAAACTGAAGGAAAGGATGAACCACTAGTAGCAGCGTGAAAACCAAAGTATGTTGAGGACCAGCTCATTTATAAACAATAGTCTAAGGCCGTTCGACAAAATTACTTAGGTAGAAAGAAACTTAGGCGACAAAGATTCACTTAGCGAAGTAGCTTTAATTCAAGAAATGAGATGTTACTTTTGATATGCAAGTCGTCCAAGTCCAGCTTCGTGCGGTATAGAATTTTCTAGGACGCATTGCTCAGTTACTTAAGGGATGTGATCTCTCTCTCTCTCTCTCTCTCTCTCTCTCTCTCTCTCTCTCTCTCTTAGTAATCAGAAGGTATAAAAGTTCAAAGGTAGGAACTATGTGCAAAGATTCATATAATCACCGGGCTGAGTACTGCTTATCAGACTGCAACTATGATGAATAGCAAGAGTATTTCAATGTCTTTATAAGCGCCTAATATAAAGCCATCCGGCTCTAATCTATAAGAAAACAAATCCACACTTATCGTACAAAGTCATTTTAGGCGATCCTTCAAGTGTTAAATTCAAGAAGTTAAAGTGGTGAGTCAACATGCTGTCGTTAAGGTTGTGCAATTTTTTTCTATTTTCATTTTACATTTTCTGCTGTGTGAAATTCAGTTAAATCGTCATCACCCCTAAATTATAGATTACTCGAAGCAGAGTGAAAGTTACGATGAGAAGGGCCAAAGAATAAAAAAAAGAAGAGTACTTGGCAGCGTTTCATCTCTCTGTTGGAATCGTGGAAATTCTGTTTCATCTCTGCCTTTTTTGACGGGTTAACGCCATGGCTCCTGGCGCTTCAAAGAGTTCAGTTATGCGCTTCGCAGGGTAAAAAAGGCTGTGATGAATAACCCTTACGTTTTTGACAGAAGAGTCAACGTCACCATTTCAAAACCTGCTAATTGAGAGGTTGTCGGTATAGAATCTTTTTCATGGCAACAAAAGGGAGGAGCATATTTTTTCACACGGATAAGTATCTCCTTTGAAGTTTTTCTTTTTTTTCATAGCTACATTATAGTTATTATCAATATTATTATATCGATATTTTTAATCATGACCCTAAGGGTATTAAGAAATTGCATAACTTTTATTTATGACCATACCTCTTACAAGAAAATATTCTGAAACGAAACTCTGTCCCTACCCCGCCACAAAATGAAATCCTCGAATAACATTAATATTGACGCATGGCCACATCTGAAACTCCAAACCCAAGACCTGCTTTAGGTCGTCCACGTATCCGAGTGAAATCCGGATGGTTTTGACTGTAAAGTTTTAAACTTTTTAATGAAAATTAAGTTATCAGAGTTTGCCTTCGTATCTGCCAAAGGTTAAAAGGTGACACTGATGCCCTACTTGCACGAGGATGAACCCCCTCCCCATTTTCCTCAAATTTTGATGGATATCCCGTCTTCTCCGTAAACCCGGTTTCTGATGCGTTTAGACTTCATTGAATATAATATAATATAATATAATATAATATAATATAATATAATATAATATAATATAATATAATATAATATAATATAACATAATATAATATAATATAATACGACGTAATATAATATAATTTAATACATCATGCAGGCGCGAATAAGCATAAGCAAACGTCAGGACTTCGATAAATTAGTTGATTCAAGTAAAGTGCCACTATAAATACCGAAAACGTGATAATGGAGTTTGGTAAAAGCTGGAATCTATTGTAGTGATGATCGCAGAATGGCGCCATACAATGTATTCATGCTGAAGAATTGTCTGGTTCATCTTCATCTGGAAATGTATTCTTCTCTTAAAGCATATTTTCGATTGTATTTGCAAACTCCATGACTATCATCCTGTTGAAAGAACAAACAGTGCCACTAATAACGAACAGCAGACTTAGCTGAACGTGATGAAATGAAATCTTTCCTGACATACAGACATTTCTTACCGCTAAAGCCGGATGGAGGCCGTCGACGCAAGCACTTGCAGATTGGCCGTTTACCCATCAGACCAGCAAACAAGGTCAAGCTATCTCCCTGACCTTTACTGAAATGTTAGTCTATGCTGTCAGTACATGGATTAAGAGTGAATTTGAAAATCTTATTAGTGTGATCATTATTTTTCATAGATATGAAAAGAAAACAATATCTGAAATGCTGAAATTAAGTGTCCTGATCAGGGTTTCACGATCCAGTTAAAATGAATTTGAATCTAATCTTTTGTATTATCATATACTAATGAAATAAATATTGTTCTCTAGTTTTTACAAAGTAAAACTAAAACCATGCAGAAATAACAAAGACATATGTGTGAGTATATTGATCAGGAAATTTCCAAGCCCCTGGTGTAACCTCAGCAAAGAGTGAATTGTCACAGCTGACGTAAGCAGCAGATGAACTCGACAGAGACCCATGTTGCTGAAAGTACGCGTCATTAAGTGCATTGTGAAATTCTATACATGACGTGTTTAATGAATATGTCAAAATATTATTATCTGCGTATCATTTGCCATTTGCTTTTCGGCTTCCATGTACTGTGACTATGAAAGAAGCACACAGAAAAAGATTTTGTGAGGTTGGCTTCCATTTGCCTTAAATCTGTTTTTGATCATGGACAATTAGATGTTTTTTTCTGTACAGAAGGACAACTGTCATAAGTTGCAGTGCAAGTTCTGAAAACCAGCGTGCAAGAAAACGTAAGAAAAAAAAGTTAAACAAATAAAAAGAGACTCACAAACACTTTGAAAAAGTTAAAATGACATATGAATGATATTCATAATTTCCTGGAAGCAATTTGATCGCATTACACAGATATGTAACTCCTTTACAGGCTATTTCCACGAAACCCAGAAATGGTTTTTTTTAATCCGTATGATTTACGGCAATTTAACAACAGCTAACAGCGGTGAGTAAACTTAGTCATTCGGTTCGGGAAACGTATAAATTCTGCAGTATGCATTTTTGAGATAGAGGTAACAGTTTTAAAAGATACGTATAACTGTGATTAGTTTAATCATCTCAAAAGGAATTCCTGTGAAATATGGCTACAGGATTAACACGGTGTTATTTATTTCCTTAGATTGAAAACGGTAAATATTTGTACTAAAAATTTTCGTACTGCATATAGCAATTTTATTATTGTTGTATTATGGAACAAAATTACTCTCCTGTTATCTAATATTCAAGTGTCCATGTGACACAAAAGTTTAGCATTTACTACATACGGTACAAATATTTATATACCAAATTACACAAATACCCACACGAACACACAAACAAACACACACACACACGCACACACATGCACGCATACACACAATCACACCGGTACAAATTTAAGACGATCAGCGCAAGAAAAAGGAAAAGAAAATATCCAGTGACTGCAGAACAGCCTCAACTTACAAGAGAATTCAGTTTTAAGTTAATTTTATCAATTCTATGCACGATTCTAGTTGGATGACAGAACAGAGTTGCGTTTCATAATTCACATGCGGCTAGCACTTTATCTAAATATTGCCTATAATAACCAAAGTCTGTATGCAATTTTGTACGTACATTCATGCTTACATTATGCTGGTATAAGTATTTATGGCTATTCTCGACTAAGTCCTAATTTGCCTAATTAGACAACACTAACTGCAATGAAGAGAGGTTATGTTTCACAAAGAACGTGGGAAGGTCTCAAAAGACATTTCCCCTCTTCCTCTGAAGCCAAAGAGGCTTAAACCCCAAACGTCAATAGAGACAAAAAGAGCCTTCTTAGATGCGGTTTCCGTTGCTCCTCCTTTCTCGTGTCAACACTCGCCTCTTTGCTCTTCCTTCTCGATCGTTCTTCGCTGGTCGGTCAACACCGCTTGTCAAACAGTTTTTTAACTTATGGTCGAGGAGAGAGAGAGAGAGAGAGAGAGAGAGAGAGAGAGAGAGAGAGAGAGAGAGAAATTTAAGACCTTCCCATTTTAGGATTCAATCTTTTTCTCAAAATCGTCTTCTTTAGTGAGATTCTTTGAAAAAAGGAATTTCTAGTTTTTGATGTACAATAAAGATTAATAAATTCAATAAACAAATTACTGTGAGTGGTAACGGAATTAGTGACTTAGCAAAAAACCAACTCAAAATTGTGAACATCACTTTAAAATACTGGAAAATTTTCGTGTGATATCTTTCCCTAATTACGATAGAGAAAAGTGATGAAGCTGTAAATAAGCATTGTAATCAAAATTTTACAATATTTCCTTATGCAAAACTTCAAATATGGTTTTATCGATGAAGAAAAAGCAAAAGTTTTAAATTAACTTCGCTAGATATAAGAGCCTCGGGCGTCTTTTCTTTACGAGTATAGTGCCGAAAGCTGATGACGAGCATGAAGACACCCTTAGAGTTTTTTCTCCATTCCACTTAGGAAACAATGACACAAGAGCTTCAATAGTCTTGAGAGAGAGAGAGAGAGAGAGAGAGAGAGAGAGAGAGAGAGAGAGAGAGAGAGAGAGAGAGAGAGAGAGTTTTTATTATCTCATGCGGACTTAGCGGCTACGCTTATAGTTGGAACATGACGTCATTAGGATGCTGAATTTCAGCGCCTTAATGCCGACGTGTTAAAATTTAGGCGTAATAATAAAAACCCTGTATGTAAATTTGTAATTTACTCCTGAAGACGTCGCCGATAAGCAAGTAAACGATCTCACGACTAAAATAAGTAAATGGAAAAAAACATGAATAATTTTTTCTTATTCCTTTGAAGCTTGCCTGAAGAGAAGAAGAAATATAAACTGATTCAAAGTCTTACCGCTAAGAGAATATCTGCGAACAATGCCATTGACAACAATAGAATTATATATATATATATATATATATATATATATATATATATATATATATATATATATATATATATATATATATATATATATATATATGTGTGTATGTGTGTAATCGTAAAAAAAACTGTTGTGCCAGTGTAAACCCTGTTGTGCCAGTAAAAACCCTGTCTTCTGTACGAATGTTTATGACCAACTGGTTTTCCTCACTTTGTTTTTATATATTTAGGTTAGTCTTTCTTTCGTACAGGTGGGTTATCAAAGGTTTTCATAGACTACTCTTGTTTTGCTGTGTTTGTCTTTGAATATAGTGGATAGTTTTTAAGCTTTTTACTTCATGAAGAGCTGCTGTCATATCAGATTACGACAAAATATGTCAGATATAGGTTACTAATGTTCGCGAAACTCCGGCATTAACAATAAAATCTTAAAAGCTGAGGATGCCTTTCCTGCTATTTGCTTCCTGTTGTGTATCCTGAGCTCCAGCCCTGCCCCTCACTTGCATTCATATATATACAAGTATATATATATATATATATATATATATATATATATATATATATATATATATATATATATATATATATATATATATATATATATATATATATACAGGGTGTTTCAAAATTAGAGCCCCCCTCTACAGCATAAAAATAAAATTGATATGGATAAAAACAAAAGTAATTCAGATGAGGTATTTATTTAAATTTCTCTCTGAGTATTTAATATTTGTGTGGCCTCCATCTGCCTGTACCACAGCCTACATCTTTGAGGGGTATGATTTCAGCAAATCGCAAAAAAGCTGAGACTCAGACTCAATATCCCTGAGCACTTCGGTCACCTCTCTTCGCAGGTCGTCGAGGCGTGGTATACCATCATAGTTCACTGTGCGCGCTTCAACACGATCCTTTAAGATACTACCAATGTTTTCACACACATTAAGGTCAGGGGAGCTACATGGAAATTCATTTGATGAGAAGAAATCGATACCACTGTTTCGAAACAGCTCCTGTGTCTGAAGAACCTGGAAACATGGTGCCTTATTATGCAAAAATATGACTTCTTCAACAGATAACTCATTTTCAGGATCTTTGAGGAAAGGAAATACTCCACCAGCAAGCATAGTTTCTCTGAAGTATTTGCCATTCCATGACTGTCCTTTTTCTTTGATGATCCACATCAACCATTTGGCTGTGAAACAGAGAAAAATTCCCAAACATTCAGGAAATTTCACAACTTGGCGATAGCGCATGTCATTGCTGATATCATACAACTTTGCAGGACAAATTATGTCATTTTTATGATTTGGCTTCCTGACTGTGTAAATGAAGAATTCATCTGATGTGGCAACATGGAGAAAGTTGGCTTCATCCCAATCTTTAAGAAATGAACCACAAAACCATGCACGGTCTTCTCTCTGTTGCTGAGTGATGTTGGGCTTGCTGATAACATGAAATGTCTTGATACCAGATTTCTTCAATCCACGATATACAGCACTGTAACTTCTCTTTTTTCCCCTTTTTGTTTCTAGTTCAAGCACCAGTTTAAGTAAAGACTTTCTTGATCTACCCACTGCCTCAGCTATGATGTCTTTTGACTCCTGAGAAAGGACTTCAGGCCTTCCAAGATTCTCACTCTTTTTGCGATGACAGTAATATGGATTTTTGTTCCAGTTTCTTTTAACAAAGGATTCATCTCTTTTAATGTATTTAGCTATCCAGGAACGTGAAATGAAGGATGTGCCAGCATCCCTGGCCTCTCTGAAGGTTATAGCCCGGATTCGTTCAATCCATCTGATTTCCTCGAGTCGTTAGCCATGGCTATATCTAACTCCGTCAGTCAGTCTGAAAATACAAGAAATGTAAAAGGAAAAATATCTTAATAGGAACTTAAACTAATGTACTTTGAGATAGGTATAGCAGAAAACTTCTTAACTTTCTATTTGTTCTGTGGAGGGGGCACTAATTTCAGAAACCCCGGTATATATATATATTTCTATATACATGTATATACAGTATATATATATATATATATATATATATATATATATATATATATATATATATATATATATATATATATATATATATATATATATATATATATATATATATATATATATATATATATATATATCTATATACATGTATATACAGTATATATATATATATATATATATATATATATATATATATATATATATATATATATATATATATATATATATATATATATATATATATATATATATATATATATATATATATATATATATATATATATATATATACATGTATGTATATGTGTATTTATATAAATATATCGCACATCAACGCTGAAGAAAAGATGGGAGATTGTGGTGATGTGTGATAAACGAATCACATGTTAATGCGATTACAGTTAAACAAGAATATGCTTGTGTATGTATGAGTACCTAGAGAGTCGAATGACTAGTTTACCATATATATATATATATATATATATATATATATATATATATATATATATATATATATATATATATATATATATATATATATATTTATATATATATATATATTTGTAATATCGTTTTATCCTCCTAAATTCTCGATTTTTAACACTTCTTGGTTACGCTTGTTACTACAAACGCTTGAATCCGAAATGAGATCAGATGAAGAAAACTCAATTACCAGTGTGGATATATATAATACTAATATATATATATATATATATATATATATATATATATATATATATATATATATATATATATATATATATATATATATATATATATATATATATATATATATAATGTGTGTGTGTGTGTGTGTGTGTATATGTATATAATATATATATATATATAATGTATGAATTTTTCTTCATTTATACACCCGAGTCCTTTTCATTCGCTAGTAAACTATGTGATACCAGAATGCATCATACCATGGGAACGGCTTACACCTAAAGGTGTAAGTTATTGACAAGTTATATTGTTTGTATACATTAAAAGACATTTGTAAGTATATATACATATATACTTTTATATATATAACGTATATATATAAATAAATATATATATATATATATATATATATATATATATATATATATATATATATATATATATATATATATAAAAACAAACGTCTCTTTAATATCAATTCGCTCTACCTCGGAAATAATATATTTTCATAAAAAAGTTGATTACCGAGGGAACTTTTACAGGGACGCATTAACCCAATCGGCCGATTGGTTAATGCGTCCCTGTAGTCCTGAGTTCTGTCCTTCGTTGGTTTGAGCCCACGAGACGGCGTACTTATTATCAACTAAAAAATCCCTTCGGTGACATATATGAAAATATATTATTTCCGAGGTAGAGCGAATTGATATTAAAGGACGTTTGTAGCTTTTTTGATTGTATATGAATCACGGTGATGTGATAAAAAAGTCATATATATATATATATATATATATATATATATATATATATATATATATATATATATATATATATATATATATATATATATATATATATATATATATATATATATATATATATATATATATATATATATATACATATATATATATATATATATATATATATATATATATATATATATATATATATATATATATATATATATATATATATATATATATATATATATATATATATATATATATATATATATACAAATGTCGTTTAATGTATTCAACATAACTTGGCAATATCTTACACATTTGGTTATAAGTCGTTCCCATGGTATGATGCATTCGGTATCAGATAGTTTTCTAGCGGATGTAAAAGGACTCGGGTGCATAAATGAAGAAATCATATATATACATTATATATGTACATATAAATATATCATATATTCACACACACACACACACACACACACACACACACACACATATATATATATATATATATATATATATATATATATATATATATATATATATATATATATATATATATATATATATATATATATATATATATTATAGCAAAGCCCACCGTACTTTGCAGCTAAGCCCCGCCCACTGATTACGTCACGACCATTCCTTGAAGCCAATTGGTTGGCAATGGTTTCTAAAAGTTGGTTAATCTGTGGTTCTTTTCATCTTTAATTTTTCTCCAATGGCTGGGTTATAAAACTAGAATACGTTCTGCTGATTATTAAAAGGAAACGTTATATTATCCTCTGTAATAAAATCATAATACACATCATCCTAAAAATGGTAAAAAAAAATAGGAAAATGTGAATGAAGTCAGGAGTGTTCCGCGATGCTGCAATGTTGTGCTTCGTAAGTGAGGTGCACTTGAATCACTGGACAATGATAATTACCGTCTGACATTGTCAAACGTGTTCACCATTCTAAATTTAACTCAAAGATTTTCTCAGAGCTATGCAGACTGGTATTTCATACTGATTTCAGAAAATTTTACTACATTTTAAAAATCGTAAAATCGATTTTATTGCAATCGTTTATACTTTCGGAGGGATGACAAGCATTGACTGCACTGTACAAAACCAGAATATGCCTATGTTTAACTTAAAGTTACATTATGATAGGCTATAGGAGTCATTCTGGATATAATTTGCTGAGAATTTTCTTAAGGACATTATCTCCTTTCGAAACAACAGGAACATAAAATATGAGATAGACCTATAATGCACTATGTCTTTATGACTTTTGGATTGTAGGCGTATCGTATATTCAACCGTTTTATTGTGGTTCTTGTTGTGGTTATTCTTGTTTTTGTTGGTGCTGTTATGGTGCTTGTAGTGTCATCGAAAAATTTGCATATGGTAACCTAACATTGCTGAATAAATATATACCTATTCATAAAATACTGGTGCACGGAATTTTTTGCATACTCTTGTTAATTGAAATCTAGTAATTTATTTTTATTAAAAGTAATCGAGATCTTTATGAATAGAGTCTATGCTAGAATATTTCCCTAACAACAAAGAGAGAGAGAGAGAGAGAGAGAGAGAGAGAGAGAGAGAGAGAGAGAGAGAGAGAGAGAGAATTACTGACTCTTATGTATCCTTTTGTCCAACAGGGTAATCTACAAGAACGCCCCCAAAAGCAAATGAATCATGGGCTACTCGTAGACTGGTTTGGATCATCTCATACATAACTTTTTCAGCTGTCATTTATTTTTTCTTGTTTAGTTAAGTATCTTCTGATGCCTTCCTACATAGCCTTCATTTTTTCCATAGAAATGCTACAACAATATATTTTTTCATAGAATTGCTACAGTAATATATTTTGTTATCCTTTTTGTAAATATATTTTCAATATAGTTCATCGAGAGCAGTTTGATAGATGTGTGTAAGGCTGAGACAGTCCCAGGATTGATCTGTGTGTACCATCAGTTACGTGCCCACAAGTTTTACTTTTATTCTCTGTGGTATAAGTGGCGTTACAATTACTATGGCCATCCACGGATGTACGTGTAAGTGCACTTGCTTATATGTGTACATTCCAATTTATGCATATGCATATATATCGTGAAATTGAAACTATTATATTAATTAAAAGCTATTCTATTTCCAACAGATAAGGGTAGAAAACTATTTGCAATAAGAAATTGACGTATAGGCCCATGCCCTGTCATTGCCTCAGAGTATAAGAAATTGATGTATAGGCCCATGCCCTGTCATTGCCTCAGAATATAAGAAACTGATGTGTTGGCCCATGCCCTGTCATTGCCTTAGAATGCAAAAAATTGACGTGTAGGCCCATG
Source organism: Macrobrachium rosenbergii (assembly GCF_040412425.1). NCBI lineage: Eukaryota > Metazoa > Arthropoda > Malacostraca > Decapoda > Palaemonidae > Macrobrachium > Macrobrachium rosenbergii. The sequence goes on from NC_089761.1 coordinate 9,975,519, forward strand.
ACCTGTCATTGCCTCAGAATGAAAGAAATTGACGTTTAGGCCCCATGCCCTGCCATTACATCAGAATGAAAGAAATTGACGTTTAGGCCCATGCCCTGTCATTGCCTCAGAATATAAGAAATTGACGTTTAGGCCCATGCCCTGTCATTACCTCAGAATGAAAGAAATTGACGTTTAGGCCCATGCCCTGTCATTGCCTCAGAATATAAGAAATTGACGCATGTAGGCCCATGCCCTGTCATTGTCTCAAAATATAAGAAATTGACGTGTAGGCCCATGCCTTGTCATTGCCTCAGAATATTAGAAATTGACGTGTAAGCCCATGTCGATCATTACCTCAGAATATAAGAAATTGATGTGTAGGCCCATGCCCTGTCATTGTTTCAAAATATAAAAAATTGATGTGCAGGCCAATCCCTGTTATTGCCTCAGAATATAAGAAATTGTAGTGTGGGCCCATGCCTTGCCATTGCCTAAGAATATAAGGAATTGATGTGTAGGCCTTTGCCCTGTCATTGTCTCAAAATATAAGAAATTGATGTGTAGACCCATGCCAGTCATTGCCTCAGAATATAAGAAATTGACGTGTGGGCCCATGCCTGTCATTGTCTCAAAAATAAGAAATTGACGTGTAGGTCTATAGCCTACCCTGTCATTGCCTCAGAATATAAGAAATTGACGTGTAGGCCATGCCCTGTTGTTACCGCAAAATATAAGAAATTGATGTGTAGGCCCATGCCCTGTCATTGTCTCAAAATATAGGAAATTGATGTGTAGGCCTATGCCTTGTCATTGCCTCAGAATATAAGGAATTGACGTATAGGCCCATGCACTGTCATTGTCTCAAAATATAAAAAAAATGACGAGTAGGGCAATCCCTGTCATTGCCTCAGAATATAAGAAATTGACGAGTAGGGCAATCCCTGTCATTGCCTCAGAATAAAAGAAATTGACGAGTGGGCCCATGCCTTGCCATTGCCTCAGAACATAAGGAATTGATGTGTAGGCCCATGCCTGTCATTGTCTCAAAATATAAGAAATTGACGTGTAGGCCCATGCCTGTCATTGCCTCAGAATATAAGAAATTGATGTGTGGGCCCATGCCCTGTCATTGTCTCAAAAAATAAGAAATTGACGTGTAGGGCCATGCCCTGTCATTGCCTCAGAGTATAAGAAATTGACGTATAGGCCCATGCCCTGTCATTGCCTCAAAATATAAGAAACTGATGTGTCGGCCCATGCCCTGTCATTGCCTCAGAATTCAAGAAATTGACGTGTAGGCCCATGCCCTGTCATTGCCTCAGAATGAAAGAAATTGACGTTTAGGCCCATGCCCTGTCATTGCCTCAGAATGAAAGAAATTGACGTTTAGGCCCATGCCCTGTCATTGCCTCAGAATGAAAGCAATTGATGTTTAGGCTCATGCCCTGTCATTACCTCAAAATATAAGAAATTGACGTGTAGGCCCATGCCCTGTCATTGTCTCAAAATATAAGAAATTGACGTGTAGGCCCATGCCCTGTCATTGTCTCAAAATATAAGAAATTGACGTGTAGGCCCATGCCCTGTCATTGCCTCAGAATATAAGAAATTGACGTGTAGGCCCATGCCCTGTCATTGTCTCAGAATATAAGAAATTGATGTGTAGGCCCATGCCCTGTCATTGTCTCAAAATATATTAAATTGATGTGTAGGCCAATCCCTGTCATTGCCTCAGAATATAAGAAATTGACGTGTGGGCCTATGCCTTGCCATTGCCTCAGAATATAAGGAATTGACGTGTAGGCCCATGCCCTGTCATTGTCTCAGAATATAAGAAATTGACGTGTAGGCCCATGCCATGTCATTGTCTCAAAATATAAGAAATTGACGTGTGGGCCCATGCCCTGTCATTGTCTCAGAATATAAGAAATTGACGTGTAAGCCCATGCCTGTCATTGCCTCAGAATATAAGAAATTGACGTGTAGGCGATGCCCTGTCATTGCCTCAAAATATAAGAAATTGACGTGTAGGCCATGCCCTGTCATTGTCTCAAAATATAAGAAATTGACGCATAGGCCCATGCCCTGTCATTGTCTCAAAATACTGTATAAGAAATTGACGTGTAGGCCCATGCCCTGTATTTGTCTCAAAATATAAGAAATTGATGCATAGGCCCATGCCTGTCATTGCCTCAGAATATAAGAAATTGACGTGTGGGCCCATGCCCTGCCAGTGTCTCAAAAATAAGAAATTGACATTTAGGTCTATACCCTGTCATTGCCTCAGAATATAAGAAATTGACGTGTAGGCCCATGACCTGTCGTTGTCTCAAAATATAAGAAATTGATGTGTAGGCCCATGCCCTGTCATTGTCTTAAAATATAAGAAATTGAGGCCCATGCCCTGTCATTAGGCCCATGACCTGTCGTTGTCTCAAAATATAAGAAATTGACGTGTAGGCCCATGCCCTGTCATTGTCTCAAAATATAAGAAATTGACGTTTAGGCCCATGCCCTGTCTTTGCCTCAGAATATAAGAAATTGACGTTTAAGCCCATGCCTGTCATTGCCTCAGAATATAAGAAATTGACGTGTAGGCCATGCCCTGTCATTGCCTCAAAATATAAGAAATTGACATGTAGGCCATGTCTCAAAATATGTCACGATATCTCAATAATATAAGAAATTGACGTGTGGGCCCATCTTGCCTGTCATTGCCTCAGAATGAAAAGAAATTGGCGTGTAGGCCCATGCCCTGTCATTCATTGTCCTCAAAATATAAGAAATTGTTGTGTAGGGCAATCCCTGTCATTGCCTCAGAATATAAGAAATTGACGTGTAGGCCCATGCCCTGTCAATCTCAAAATATAAGAAATTGACGCAGAAGGCCCATGCCCTGTCATTGCCTCAGAATATAAGAAACTGATGTGTGGGGCCATGCCCTGTCATTGTCTTGAAAAATAAGAAATTGACGTGTAGGTCTATACCCTGTCATTGCCTCAGAATATAAGAAATTGACGTGTAGGCCCATGACCTGTCGTTGTCTCAAAATATAAGAAATTGACGTGAAGGCCCATGCCCTGCCATTGTCTCAGAATATAAGAAATTGACGTATAGGCCTAATCACTCAATGATATTAACATCTGACATGGCTGCAAAAGTCTGTGCTTCATTTCAACTAATGTGGTCTATGTGGGATCTCTTATTTAAGCCAACACCAATTTAGAAGAAAAAAAGCAGGATACTTGTGTATTTAGGCTGCTCATAATAAAAAGATGTGCAGACAAAATGATCCAAGATCTTCATAATGATATATAATTTAATATATCTTTTATCGGAGATATCAATTACATACTTCACAGCTCTGGGAACTCAAATCTGTGGTATCATGATTCATGCACGAAATGCAACATGACCGAACGGAGTCAAATCCGTACTGATAATCATTTGGATTGTTAGCTAGTGTGACTTCATTCCCCCTTCGAGAGCTAGCCAATCACTGGCGTGCAGTGGGCGGGGCTCAGCTGCAAAGCTAGGTGGACTCTGCTATAGTCGAGCATATATCCACACTGGTAATTGAGCTTTCTTCATCTGATCTGCATTTCGGATTCAAGTCTTTGTAGTAACAAGTGTAACGAAGGAGTGTTGAAAATCGAGAATTTAGGAGGATAAAAAGATATTACAAATGTGTGTGCATAAAAAAATATATATATATATATATATATATATATATATATATATATATATATATATATATATATATATATATATATATATATATATATATATATATATATATATATATACGTGTGTGTGTGTGTGTATGTGTGTGTGGTCTCTTGTGTGTGTGTGTGTGATGTGTCTGGTACATACCACTAGCCATTCTTCTATCTATCTGTAAGTACTCGACACATACTGCACACAGGTTATACTTATTTGATTGTAATTGCTTTAAACGTGATTGTTTATCACAAATCATTTTTTACAGTCTTCCATTTTTCACCTTATATATTGATATGTGATATATTTATATATATATATATATATACATATATATATATATATATAGTATATATATATATATGTATATATATATATATATATATATATATATATATATATATATATATATATATATATATATATATATATATATATATATATATATATATATATATATATATATATATATATATATATATATATATATATATTATATATGAATGCAAGTGAGGGCAGGAGCTGGAGCTCAGAATACACAACGGGAAGCAAATAGCAGGAAAGGCATCATCATCCTTTAAGAATTTATTGTTAATGCCGGAGTTTCGCGAACATTAGCAACTTATATCGAAAATATTTTGTCGTAATCTGATATGACAGCAGCTCTTTATGAAGTAAAAACACTTAAAAACTATATATTATATTCAAAGGCATACACAGCAAAACAAAAGTAGTCCATCAAAATCTTTGAATAACCCACCTATAGGAAAGAAAGAGATACTAACTCAAATATATAAAAACAAAGTGAGGAAAACCAGTTGGCCATAAACATTTGTACAGAAGACTAAGTTTTTACTGACACTACAGTTTTTTTATGATTATATATTCAAAGATGGTTATGTCGTTGTTGTTATGCTCTTGGTCTATGACTGAAAAATCCTTGCTGTCAACATAAGTTTTAATAATTTTTAAATGGGTTCTTATATTTGATAGTTCAAGATTAGATAACTTGCTACCAGTTCTCTGACTTATGCCCCTATGGGAGTCAATCCGCCCTTTCAGCAGCCGGTTCATGCACCCTACATATATCCCGTGACCACATCTCTGGCAAATGTATTTACAGGCGACGTTGGATGAAAGTTGAGGACTGAGTCGATCCTTGACTCTAAATAGGGACTCAGTTATCAAAGGATCTTTACGAATAATTTTCAGTTCTAATGCAGGGATATCCTTTCGAATAATGGACATGCATTCTCTCCTGAAAGCACATCATGCAAGAACGAGAACTTGAGCACATTTTCAGTTCCGGTACAATAAATATAGGTATTCGTTCAACCATTTCACTATCAATAATTTATTTAGAGGTTTTAAAAAAAAGCTGTAAAGGAAAACAATTTTTAATAAAATGTTTTTTTTAAAACTGATATTCGTCGTGGAAGCTGATCCAGTTTGCCGAGTGAGTAAAAGCCCCGTGAGGAGGGTTTTCCAGTTAGCACTTTTGTCATTGCTATATTTGTCCTTTAGTTATAGAACGACACTTCATTTTTTCGAAGCATAATAGTTAAGTTCAAGGACTTTTGCTATGCTGCATAAGAAACTGCATAACTTGAGAGATAATAATAACAACAAGAAACCTTAAATATTCCTGTTTTCCCTTCCTTTGATACCGAGCTCTGCTACTTTCCATCAGACTGGAAGCTAGATAAACTCACAGTCTTAAAAGCTGTAATTTACAGACGTTTAACCTTTTATTTTAATATGATTGAATTTCTTGAATGTAATGAGGCTGCCTCTGCAGGCTGCTAAATGGCGTTGCTGGAAATCGGGCATAAAGAGGTAGGAGACATTGGTGATGAGGTGGACTGGACAGGGACCCTCAGAAACAGGCTTAAATCACAAACTTCTCTCTCTCTCTCTCTCTCTCTCTCTCTCTCTCTCTCTCTCTCTCTCTCTCTCTCTCTGGTAAGGATTTTATTGTTTAACTGATGATATCCAAAAGTTCTCTTCGACATGTTTTCTACTGTGACAAAAATTCCTTATTCCTAAACGAGAATTTGTGATTGTAAATGATTGACTAAATTTGTCGACGAGATAAAAAAACATATGACTGTATGATTTTAAAATCCAAAGTTTGAGTCATGAATGAAAGGTCCTTTTTTTTTTAGTCTTTCATAGGAAATATAATTCTAAAACCTTGTTATTATGATACAAGAGGAAAAGCAAATACCTCAGTTGAAAATAAGAAAAAGTGAATTATGGTCAAATCATTTGTAACACATTACTCACTAGATAGTTGAAACATAGTTTTTTGTTCAGATCAGTTAAAAGTAACTTTTTTAAATAAAGCATCCTTATATTTAAATATCCTTATATTCAAATAAAGATATCTAAAAATAAAAAAAAAAACAATGTTTTATAAAGATATGTTCATCTTTACTATTTTCAAAAATCTTTCAAGCAAAAGTTTCCATAAGATTTTCAAGAACTGCCTTTATTAGCTATTGGAATATTTTTATAAACTAAAAATGAATGGATGACATTAAATGTCAAAAGTCAGAAATTTGATGGAAAATTATGATCCGCTATGTTTCTTGTAGCCTGCCTATAAAAAAGTATTTCAAGAAAGGTTTACTGAGATCATTCATGAAAACTGATTATTCCTAAAAGAATGCTGCAATTGCCGCGCTGCTGTTAATGTATTCTTCAGTGATAATGCGTTACTAAAACTAAAAGAGAAAGAATTAAAGGAGAGCACTTTGAAATTCTGTAGATAAAGGCATATTCGGTTAGAAGTCATTGACGGTAGAAAAATAGAATTTTCAGTTGCGAAAATATCTTAATTTCAAATGTTCAGATTCTTTCCAAAGGTGCAATGGACATGGAGTTATTTGAAGTCGTTTCAATCAAATGAGTTCAAAAGAAGGGACGCTAATCACAATGGGGAATATCTCTTTAACCTTTCCTAATTGGCACCTAATTGGAGGTAGGACTTCATTTTTATCTTTACTCTGTCAGCATTCTTATTTAACAGCAGACTTTAATCTATACACAGCACTGGTGGACGTAAAATGGAATTTTTCATCCGGCACTGAAACGCTTTTGGAAACTATACATTTTACTTTATTAGATATTTGAAGGATTTGGTTTCTGTCTTGTATTTTAATGATTATATGATAAGCCATTCCCCAAATGGCTTATTTTCAGTTTATATATATGGAGATCTAATGTGCTGCATAAATGAAAATTTGCTGTTATATCCTTTTATGATGCAATGAAGAAGTTTCACAAAAGCATTATTTCATATAGCGCATTTTAAATATGGTCTCATTATTTGCCATGATCAGATATCGTAAGAGCTCTGTCACACGAGCAGATTCGTTTACGTCGTAAACTGGCATTTTCGTTTTTTCAAGGACAGTGCTTGTGTGCGTCCACTGCTCCAAATGCAGTTCCTAGTTTCACACAGACATGGCTAGAGCTTCTTCTTCTTCTTTTAATGTGCTTTTATTCCCATTTTTGTATGGGGTAAGCACGATGCCTTCTTTTGAAGGACTTTTGATTTGGCTTTGGGTCAGACCTGTGGTCTCGATCGGCTGCCCTGCCTGGCATCGCTTAGACCCCGGTACGTATGTTTCATGTATCATTCAACGCCCTTTCTTCCCAGCAGGAAGTTATTGCGCGGGTATGGCGAGAGTTCGAGACGTGTGAGATGTTTGTTATGTTTTTAGAAGGTGTTGTAGTGGCTTTGTTTTTGTGTGTGTATTTATCTGTTAACATCCATTGCTTTTTAAGCAAACCTATCCGTTGATTACATATATAATCCCGGGATGTCTACACGGATAGCAAAGTGTCTGCCTCTCTGATCAGTCGGCTGCGGGTTTGAACTCGCGCCACAGACCTCTACGAAGTCCGAAGCTGCTGCTGTAACCGACTGAGCCATCGAGGCTCTACAGACATGGCTAGAGCATGGTAACCCAAATGTTTTAGGTCTAGCCTTTTTCCAGTACTTTAAATTATTTAGTCTTTAGAATATATCATGAATTATAACACAACTATGTGAATTTATTCATACTTATGTTAATTTGCGTAAATCTATATAGCTATTAATTAGGGGGAGGTAGGAATCGTCAGTTCTTCATTCTTCCCACGTCAATGAAGATGCCGATCTTTGGCTGCAAAATGAATGAGATGCGCTGCCTAAGTGTTTTGTTTTTGTCGGTACTGACTTCTTTGCGCAAACCTGAAGTGTGAATATGACCACTGAGCTGATTAACAGCTCTCCTAGGGCTGGTCCGAAGGATTAGACTTATTTTACGTAGCTAAGAATCAATTGGTTACTTAGCAACGGGACCTACAGCTTATTGTGGAATCCGAACCATATTATAGCGAGAAATAAATTTCTATCATCACCAGAAATAAATTCCTCTAACTCTTCATCAGCCGGCCGGGGAATCGAACTCCGGCCCAGCGAGTTCCAGTCCACAACTCTACCAACTCACCCAACGAAGAGCTCATATGACGGTGGAAAAGGCAGTTTCAAAGACAGGTGAAACCTGACATCGTAAGACAGACAATATGCACCGAAAATCACCATACATTTTGTGAACGGGTACATTCTCCAATATGTGAATAATCACATCGTATGCGACAGCAGACACGTACTTGAAGACTAGGAATGGATATTTTATGTGGAAAAAGACTGTTAATGATAGCAGGGAGTTATTAGAAATAGGCATTATGCAACTGGAGGAGGTATACTGTAAGGTAGCTGGGCCCAGGAATATCTTAAGAGTAAAGTGTTTTTCTCATAGATGACGTATAATTCTATTTGACAGACAAGTAGCAAGAGTGAACTACTATAATAAAGGTAACAGTGGTGTTGGTGTTTCTACCAGAGGCGTAACTAGCGTTACTGGCGCCCAGGGCAAGCACAGAAAATGGAGCCCTTTGTCATGGAATAAATCTTAAGGATTCTGGATCTGTACCACAGTGATTCAGTTGACAACATGAAGAACAATCTATCACTATTTACTGCCAGAAGGTATATTGCAGTGTTTCCAAAACTTTTTTAGTATGTGACCCCTTACAGCAGTAACAAACCTGTCATGACCCCCACATTCATAAGCCTTCTAAAATCGTACTAATTTTAAATGGCCAGCTCCGAGACTGACTGAAAAGTTTAGCCCCGTTCCAGCAAGCTGAATGTAGTGCATACAGTTGTTAGACCCTCCATGACCCCCAGTTTGGGAACCCCTGGTATATTGAGTTTGCTAGTAAACGTTAACATCATTTATTACCAGAAGGTATAACCATGGAGTTTAGTGTTACCAACATTATTGAGGGAGATACAAATGTTTTACCAACACTATTCTGCACACAAAAAAATAAGGATGTATTTAAAAAAAAAACACACTCAAAAAGCAATACATAATCCTGAAGTTCTGAACTGGAAAACTGTGGAAGTTAGCATTGATAAAAACAGTTTTAGATCAAATTTTTAAATGCACTCAAGTTTCACAGTGATGCAAACTCGTTAGTCAAAGTCATGGAGTTTAGTGATACCAACATTATTGAGGGAGATACAAATATTTTACCAACACTATTCTGCACAAAAATAAATATATGAAATAACGATTTATTATTTGTAAAAAAAAAAAATAAAAAAACAATACATAATCCTGAAGTTCTGAACTAAAAAAAATTGTGTGAATTAGCATTGATAAATACAGTCTTAGAGAGAATTTTTAAATGCACTCAAGTTTTACAGTGTTGCAAACTTGTTATTTAGGGTAATGATTTGATTGGTCATTCTCTAATAGCCCTTACCAATCAAAGAACTTTCATTAAAACTGAATAAAAAAATGAAAACTAATTTGTCAGCTTCTGAAACTGCTTAGGTTTAACATTTAAAATGCAACATTGATTGTCAAGAGATTAGAAAAACAAGAGTCTATGGCAATTATATTTGGACTCTGCGAGACTTTTCCGAAGCAAAATTATCAATAACATCATCAAAGTTAATGAGTTCTACCTCTTCACGCTCAGTATTAAGAAATGCTAGGGCGTTAAGTCTATTCTGTCCCATTGAGGCTCTGAGATAAGCCATAATCAATTTCATTTTACTGAACGAACGTTCACAGCTTGCAATTGAAAATGCTACTGTGAGCATAAGTTGGATTGCTACTCTTAAGTTGGGGAAAACATTTTCATCACCGTATTGTATAATGAGATGAGCTTCTCTGGAGTGGAAATCTGAACATCCGTTCTACTTGCCAAGAGGATTCTGCAATCTAAGATTTCCTCATAAAGTTCCTTACCATCCAAATCATTACTGTAGAATTCGCCAACATGTAAACAGTTTTCCTTCATTCTCTCGTCATCCAGTAATCCTGAACTTTTACCTTTTTTAAGAATTTGTTCTACATCTAGCAGAAACCCAAACTTGTATGCAGTCTATCTATTGTACCTTTCATGACCCATGATCTCTTGTTTTGCACTGAGGCCTACATCAGTAGCAGTTTCTTTTGGCATCCTTTTCTTTATTCTGGTCCTCAGCTCTACCATAACATCATAATTCTCACATAGTTCTGATGCTGCACTGAGCGACTCGTAACAGATTGCCTCTCTGTTTTCATTGAAATACATTTCAAGTGAAATACGTCTTTAGCAGCATTGTGGAAGTTTATTTGATGTTCTTGCAGTCTCTTTTGAATGCGGTCTATTTTTGATAATATAAGATTCCAAAAGAAAAGTAATGCAAGGAAATAAAAGGTAAGAATCCGGTGCAACAGCTGACTGGCTTCACTTCTTTTATCTACATTTTCTTTCAGGTCAGTGGACATTTCTTCCAGTAGAATAACCAAGTCATCAAACTGATGACAAATTGGTTTAAATGCCTCTTCTCTTGCACTCCATCGGGTTTCAGATTCAGATTTTAGTGTGATTGGCATAGCTTTCCTCAGCTTGTACCATCGCATTGTTGAGCGTGAGAAGAAATTGTACAGTGCATCTAATGTTCCAAAAAATGTTACTGTAACTGATTCTTCACTGGCTGCATGAATACTAGCTAGATTAAGTGAGTGGTTGTCACAATTGACAAATACAGCTTTACTGTTCTTTTCAATGATCCTCTGCTGCACACCAGATTTGTGCCCTGCCATGACTGCAGCGTTGTCGTAACACTGTGACTGACAGTACTTTAGTGGCATATTGTCCTTATCTAGCTGATTACATATTACTTCAACAATGCTTGCTGCATCTTTTTGTTTGACTTCAATGAAACCATGAAATGTCTCTTTTACAGTTCCTGTTTTTGTCTCAAAGTTTATATCAACATATCTCACGGTTTCAGACATCTGCTCTCTATGGGCACTGTCGGGAGTAGAATCAAATAAAAGCCCATAGTACTTTGCTCGACGGATATCATCAAGTAATTTGTTCCTTGCAGCTGATGCTGAGAGTTGTATTAATTCATTCTGTACTAAAGGAGACAAATATGACACAGATCCAGCTTTCTGTTCTACATAATCCAAGTGATTCCTCATTATTGGGTCGAATTCAGCAATTAGTTTCACCAGGTCAAGGAAATTATCAATGTTTCTGTTGTCAGCGTCACATATGTTCTCATTATGACCCCGAAAAGCTACGTTCTGATCAGCTAAGAATTTGATACAATGTAAGATCCTTCAAAGAATTTGCCTCTATCGCTCTTTCTCTTTCTTAATTTGGGTCTGCAGTGTTTTATTGACACCTGTATTTGTGACTAAAACTCTCCGTTTCTTTCCACAGTGTGAAGGACTGAGGGTGCCATGTACTGTTTTCATGATGTTTCAATTTCTCTGGAGCTTTCCACTTACTAAAACCATGGTCTACTTCTAAGGCCAGTTGACTGCATTCAGACTGAGAAAAGAGAACACAACAGAAACAGAAAGCATCATTTTTTTTTTAGGTGAGTATACCAGCCATGAACGAGGAACTTCCCCTCCTTGATCTCCAATCCCAAGCTTGCGCTTAAACCAGCGACTGTTCATACTCCGTTTATTTTTCATTGCAAATGAATCATCATTGTTCTGGAAAATAACTGACCCTTTTAATACAATCTCAGTTCTCAAGGTATCTAGCACGATAGCTTTTCCTGTCTTCATGTCAAATTCCAAGTAACCAATGTCATGATGTTGAATTACATCTGGTATTGAAACATTGCTCAAATTTGCTGGGATCTTGCTATGTACCACTGCATGGTCGTCACTTGTTGCCTCTTTTAGGGGCAAATCTTTTCCAGTAGGTTCCTGCTCTGATGTGAGCTCCTGGTCACTGTCAAGCTCTTCTTCGAGGTCGGACTCACTTGAATGGCTGGATGCGGTTTTCAAAGGTCCATCTCCATGGGAACATCAAAGGAACTGTTGCTTGCTGTTCTTGCTTGACTTTCTGACTCATTTACCATTAATGGCCCAGCACCCTCCTGGAGAAATGCTTTCATAATTTCGCTTGATTTTCTTGCTTCTTCTTCTTGTAATTTTCTTCTCTTCCTCCCTTGCGCTCCACTAAGCTTTTGGTGCTTCACCATGTCCTTGTCTTGACTGTGGCAAAGACAAGTACAATGAATAAATTAAAAATAAATAAATAAATAAATAAATAAATAAATAAATAAATAAATAAATGGTAAATTTATAGCCTCGGTCAGAGAAATTCAATAGTTTTGTTGTTTGCACTCGGTATTTCAGACGATTGTAAGACTTTTTTTCTTTTATGGGACTTCCGTCGAAATTAACGGTTACCAAGATATTTACCAAAATTATTATTGTTATACAAACAGCACATCAAAAACTCTTGTTTATAACTAGTAATGTATTTTTTTTTATGGGTGGAGCCGTTACAACTTCGTATTCGTAATAATACTGACATAAAATTGTTATAAAAGTAAAGTGACTTACCATGATACATTGAGTGAAGTGTATAAATAAATAAATATATAAATAATCAACTAAATATAATATGGATTAATAAATACTGCCTACTGCCTAAATTGCTAAACATGACAGCAACAAGTCACAACAACAAATATTAACATACTGTACTTACTCGGTTGCTCTGCTTAGGAAAGTTAGGTGTAACTGTAATTTCTCATTAAGTCCTTGAACCACGAATGGACAAACTAAGACTCATCAATTGCGTTCGTAAGTAAATGGATCCTAGAATCTGATTTTTTTTTTGTTAGAAAAGCACACTGCAATTATTTGGCATACTCTCGAAAACTGTACATATGGTATAGTATATGAACGATAAAAGTTAGAGGAGAAACAAGAGTTACCAAAAGAACGACCTGACTGCAATCACTCTATCAAGAAAATGAGTTTGATTCGGCGGGTCAACCGACACCCATCCTTCAAAATTCAAATTCCACATTACGTTGTTTTAAGGACCATCATTCTCCCTCTCTCTCATTTCAGTTATTTCAATACGCTAATATTTTCTATTTTCGCACAGTATATCACGCCAATATATACACACACACATACACACACAAATGTGTTTGTGTGTGTGTGTGCATGTGTTTTCTGCTATAGCCTATCTCCAAGTATATTATTTTAAGTTTCTATTAAACTATTTTTCATTTTGCATTTCTTGTATTTTCAGACTGAGTGACGGTGTTAGATACAGCCATGGCTAATGACTCGGAGGAAATCAGATGGAGGAAATCATTTCACGTTCCTGGATAGCTAAATACATTAAAAGAGATGAATCCTTTGTTAAATGAAACTGGAACAAAAATCCATATGACTGCCATTTCGAAAAGAGTGAGAATCTTGGAAGGCCTGTAGTCCTTTCTCAGGAGTCAAAAGACATCATAGCCGAGGCAGTGGGTAGACCAAGAAAGTCTTTACATAAAATGGCTCTTGAACTAGAAACAAAAAGGGGAAAGAAGAGAAGTTATAGAGTTGTATATCGTGAGTTGAAAAAATCTGGTATCAAGCCATTTCATGTCAACAGCAAGCCCAACATCACTCAGCAACAGAGAGAAGACCATGCATGGTTTTGTGGTTCATTTCTTAAAGATTGGGATGAAGCTGACTTTCTCCATGTTGCCCCATCAGATGAATTCTTCATTTACACAGTCAGGAAGCTAAATCATAAAAATGACATCATTTGGGCTGCAAAGTTGGATGATATCAGTGATGATGTGCGCTATCGCCAAGTTGTGAAATTTCCTGTTTTTTTTGGGGGGTGGGCTATTTTTCTCTGTTTCACAGCCAAACGGTTAAAGTGGATCATCAAAGAAAAAGGACAGTCATGGAATGGCGAATACTTCAGAGAAACTGTGCTTACTGGTGGTGTATTTCCTTTCCTCAAAGATCCTGAAAATGTGTTATCTGTTTGAAGAAGTCATATTTTTGCATGATAAGGCACCATGTTTCAAGGGTCTTCTCACACAGGAGCTGCTTCAAAACAGTGGTATCGATTTCTTCTCATCAAGTGAATTTCCAGGTAGCTCCCCTGACCTTAATGTGTGTGAAAACATTGGTAGTATCTTAAAGAATCGTGCTGAAGCATGCACAGTGAACTATGATGGTATACCAAGCCTCGACGACCTGCGAAGAGAGGTGACCAAAGTGCTCAGGGAAATGTTTATTAAAGCTTTTTTGTTGTAATGAAATCATACCCTCAGAATGTAAGAAGATGGAGGCCAAGCAAATTTTTAAATTTTCAGAGAGAAACATAAGTTTGAG
>NC_089761.1:9994947-10042447 GCF_040412425.1 Macrobrachium rosenbergii
TTAATTATGAAATCATTTTGGTTAACCTAAGCAGTTCCTATACGAATACCAGTTATTTGCTAGGCTTGTCGCCTTCCTTATAGAGTCTGTAAACTCATAGTTAGTCAATCTCCGACACACCTGTGACATGTGGTGTTCAGTGGTACCTAACCTTACAGCCTAAAAATGTATTTGGCAGTGCATACAACAATCAGCTTTCCAGTGAGAAGAGACTTGCATTCTGCAGACACCACATTAACTTGTTGTTAGCAAGCATATGCATTATCTCCTTTACTCACTGATATAGCAAACCCATTCAATCATTTTGTTCTCTTGAACAGATAGTGCACAAGTGCACAATTCACTTGACATGTGTAGTCTAGCCAGGGCAGATACCTCTAATTTGTAGCCTACAGTAAATACCCCTGTGCCTACACTCATATTTTATAGCTTACAGCTAGTAACATGCACCATTACAGTAGAGCCTACAGGTACACCCCTCGTTGAGAATTCATGATGCAGGCACACCATTATTCTAGTGCAATTCACAGGTACACCCCTCGTTGTGTATCCTGTCGTCTGCACACACCTACCCATAGTGTCTCCCCAAAACTTCCAGGTGCACTCCATTCCTGCAAGGTGAACTCAGTTATCGTGCCGCCTTTTACAAGTACACCTAATCATAGTGTAGCCTCCAGCAGGTGCACTTCCTGGTTGCTGCGTATTTCTGCACAGTCCCATCTTTTATCCTTACTTCTGTGCATATTCTGCCCAGTCTAGAGTACCTTTCCTTTCCATGCAATTCCTTGCACGGCCACCAGACCATTGCAAGCCTCTGAGTATCTATCTTTTAGGAAGATTAGCCAAAATGGATGCTGCTAAGCAACTTGGCATCTTGGAGGCTGGACAGGGCCTAGGCCATACAAGGGCAAGCTAGAAGCATATCTCGCACAACAGCTGGTCCTTTCTAAGAAAGAACATGAAGACAGAGAGAGCAAGCTGAGGATAATAGAACGAGAAAAAGTAAAGGAACAGAGAGCACAGAGAGAGAGCAGGAAAAAGAAAGACGGTGGGAGCATGAATTAAAGCTGAAGGAAAAAGACATACAGTTGGCCCAGCCCCAAGCCCAGCAACCTCAGCAGCTACAAGCACCATTTAATGGTACTCCCCAAGATGGATCAGGCTCATCTCCCACCATCTCTACTGTCGTCTAACCAAGCCTAGACTGATTGGGCCTTTAAGAAGGACAGAGCAATGACCTTCTGGCTAGGGTCCTTAGCATGCTCTCCTTTCAAGGTTTTCCGAGAGCAAATCCTGATCGAAGAATTTAGGA
Source organism: Macrobrachium rosenbergii (assembly GCF_040412425.1). Taxonomy (NCBI): domain Eukaryota; kingdom Metazoa; phylum Arthropoda; class Malacostraca; order Decapoda; family Palaemonidae; genus Macrobrachium; species Macrobrachium rosenbergii. The sequence continues at coordinate 9,996,260 of NC_089761.1, forward strand.
ACCATGCTGGCGTACCTGTCCATATATATCACTGAAAACCAGCCAGCCACCTTCCTTGAGTGCTGTCAGCTGGCTGATGACTGGGAGCTTACTAGGACTCACTCAGTAGCCCGAAATACCACCTCTGTTCCATCGGGCAAAGCAGACAACTGTCTTCCATTAATCAGTGCTTCAAATTACACATGAATTTTATTTCATTTTAGTGTCATAACATCATTTATGAGCAAGGTTTCACAGTAGGTTTTAAAGAAGGATGACCAATATCCTAAAGTATAAATGATATAGGACTTCTACAGAATCTCTATGGTTTAGTTATTAGAAATCTAGCAAGTAACAAACACAATGACTTTGAAGCTCAGCTCCCTTTTTAGAGTTACCAGGTATGGCATTATTAAACAATATATGTCCGATAATTGAAGAACACGGCATCTTCACTTGTGTTGCTAAGTGCACATCAAAACAGCTGCTCTCTTGCATCACCTGTGATTAGCTTTGTACAGTGTAACTTACTTTCTTCAATTTCTGTCTTCAGATTACTATTACATGTTGCAGCTATTGCGTCCTGTGAAATTCTTTCCTGAAGTTCCCGCTGTCTTCTTTTCTTCATCTATTTACCCCACCTCTTCTGCCCTTTTACTTCCTGAGTACACAGTGTCTATCTATTTTTGTTTATATACAAACAATAATCAAAATAGTTTTTGATATATCTGAACATAAATGTAAATGACTGAGTCAGGGCTACTATATGGTGAGAGGGTTAAGAGTGAGAGAAAGCATTGAGAAAAATGTCGTCTGTAAAAGTAAGGATCATGTGCATGTAAGCAAGCAAATTTTATGCGTTTGTTTACAAAAACAGGGAATATTTGTAAAAACTGTCTTCATGAATTAAGCACGCATGCCGCTTTCTATCTGTTTAATTTACACTCATTAACCATTCCTCCTTTATTCACTTATTCATTTCCACATTCCTCCCGTCACTCCATCACTCCCTCTTCCCTACGCTACACTTTTGCTTTGAACCCAATTAACTCGGGAATTAATTCTGGGCTGCATCCAGCGTTTGCAGCGAAAATTTGCCGCTTCTGGGATACGAATCAGAGGTATTTTCTGAATTTGAAATAACAACCGAAACCTTTTGCTAGAGAATCCTTCACTGTACCGTTCTGTTTTTCCTGATTTCTTCTCTATTTTTTTTTTTTATTTTAGATATGTGTTTTACTTGTGCTCTAGAAGGCACTGGATGAGAAGAGAGAATAGTTACTGGATAAGGGTGGACAGTTAAAGAAACAATGGACACCATTCTAGAGGAGATAGGAAAGGGCTTTTATGGAAGTGCTTGTGCTTGCTGTTAGTTTAGTTTTACCAGAAGGAATAAGTGATACACCGAATGCACAAATTTCATGCTAAAGAAAAGGACAAATACTTGCCTATGTGGACACAACACAGTTGCAGAAACATATTCTTCCTACTTGCTCTCTTTCTTTTCCATTTATTCTCTTATAAAACTTGTCCTCTGTGATTGATCCGTTTCTTCTTCCTCTTCTTCTTCTTCTTCTTCTTCTTCTTCTTCTTCTTCTTCTTCTTCTTCTTCTTCTTCTACCATCCCAGTATAGGATCAGCTACTCGTGTCTTCCTTCTCCACAGAATTCTATTTTGGGCATCTGCATATTGGTCTATGTACACTCGGCAAGAAAAGTGAGGATACAGTTTTCATTAGATTTCGTTCATCGAATTTTAATTTTTTTCTTACAGAAAACACATAATCTCGGTAAATTTACTCTAGAATATGAAAATACAATGCAAATTATATCATATATGTTAAATCTGCAAAACAAAAACGTTCAGATACTTAAAAACACCATGCATGTCCGAAGTAATCAGAATTTCTCAGATGACTTCGTTCATAGAGATCTAAAAGATAGTGTATGGACATCTCGGTGTAGTACTTTTTATCAAAACGGCAATATTTACTCGTTTTCTGTTATGAACAGGCTTATTATTGCATCATCATACGAGGTAATGATAATTTCTTTAATTTTTATAGATTCATATTTGTATTTCACGGTGTTAAAGGTCAACTGAAATTAATGGCAGTAAATGTTGTGACAGCTAGGCAGGTTGACCCAATCTATTTAAATCCACAAGAGCGTTCTCTATGATGAGCGGAGTACTGCGTTAACTTCAGCGTTGAAAACACAAGTAACTGGATGTTTCTTAACGTTGCCATAGTCTCTCTCTCTCTCTCTCTCTCTCTCTCTCTCTCTCTCTCTCTCTCTCTCTCTCTCTCCATTGCTAAAACATACTGTACAAATATAGTATCGCTCAATCTTAAAAGAAAAAAATAATGAAATGAGTAGCTCTACATGTAGGCCTAGGCTTACTCAAGAGCAATCTCTCTCTCTCTCTCTCTCTCTCTCTCTCTCTCCATTGCTAAAACATACTGCAGAAATATAGTATCGCTCAATCTCTAAAAGAAAAAAATAATAAATGAGTAGCTCTACATATAGGCCTAGGCTTACACAACAGCAACTCTCTCTCTCTCTCTCTCTCTCTCTCTCTCTCTCTCCCTCTCTCTCTCTCTCTCTCTCTCTCTCTCTCCATAACACTGCATTCGTTCCTTTATTGTTCCCCAAGTTTTTCATTGGACATTGCTCAAATTTAACTTTTGATTTCATTATGGAAGATCGCGTTTCCGATTATGCAAGCATTCCGTTCATTGTGGTGTCATAAATTCATATGTGCAAGGTTACCTCGTAGATTATGTGGAAAAATGTTTATTTTGCTCAGAACTGTCGCTGCAAATTACAACTTGAACGAATACTGTAAAAGCTTACTACTGCATTTAAGTATCAATGATTTCAGAACCGTAGAATATGATTGAAGTTATAGGAGGTCAAGCAAAAACAAACACAATTAGACTGAAGCTCCTCCCCTTTCTAAAGTTGCCAGATGCCTCATTATTTAGCAATATATGTCCGAAGATTAAAAAAACTGTATCTTCACTTTTCTTGCCGAGTGTACATTAAATTGAATACGCAACTTTCCAAATATTTCTCTGCCCTGCTTTGCATGTCGCAACAGAAAAGCAAGTTTCATCTATTTTTTATATCTGCTGATATCAAGAATTTGTATTCTGTTCTCTCTCATCATGTCTAAGCATTAAATGGAATCATTTCTTTTCCATGTAATAGCTATGAGTAGAAAAGACATGCTTCCGTCTCTTATTTTTTCTTATATGATTGAAAATACAAATTTTCTCTAGTCAAATGATTCCTTACCAGTATTATTACCTGCTAATGATGTTTTAATAATATACGGAATAAAATTATGCTTATGCATCAGGGTATGTAACGATGAGTATGTTTGAATGATTGTACATTACAAATATTGTTGATTTATTTATATAATTATCTAAGATGCTGTACACATTTGAGCACATATACACACACGCGCGCACACGCACACGCACACACACACACAAACATATATATATATATATATATATATATATATATATATATATATATATATATATATATATATATATATATATATATATATATATATATATATATATATATAATTTATGATGTAGATATACATTCGTCAATTAAACTTTCTCATCAGTGAATGAATCAATCGAAACAGAATGCAGTCACATTAACATTCATCTTTAACTTCCGAATTAAAGATAAACCTTCTTCCCTATGAGTCAATGTGGAAACTTTAGTTCCTTACCTGTAAATCACGCATCGTGTTCTTGTCACAAGTTGCAGATTATATGTTCGCTTAACTAATCGTTCATTTTAAATCACTCGATGTGACTAAAGAGCTAAAGAAACCTAATTTATCTTCTTTTATGCTAAAATTTTTGCAACCGTAGCCTCGCATTTCAGCTCTTCTAATTTCATAAAACTACGCAAACAATTTTGAGAGTTTTCTACTTTTTTCTCTCGTGTATTCAGCGTTAGTAACTAGCTTGCATTAATCAGTGATGGCTCTATGTTTCATATGCATTTCATTCTTTACCTCAATAGACAGTTCACATTGTGCAATGGCCTAGACTCCTCATCGTCGCTTATGTTATTATCATTTTTATAAGTGCTGTATTTGTACTGCAAGTGTTGTATTTGTTATCAGCATATTACAAGCTAATTTTGAGGTATAACCAGAAACTCTTGGTCTGCCTTAGCTCAGGAATCAAACCCGACTCTCCTTGTAGTTGAAGTGAGTGTAGAGATCTAACTACTGGATTAAAAAACCACACTCCCTCACTTTATATATAGATAGATAGATAAATAGTATTATATATATATATATATATATATATATATATATATATATATATATATATATATATATATATATGTATATAATGTATATTGTCACGATGCATATCACGTACCTGGTTACTACACAACTAATCTCAAGATTCAAAATATACCTCACCTCAGCCAGATACCTGAACTCTCATAACATTAATTATTACGACTGAGGACTCTAAAGGTAACAGTGATCCCTTAAGAAAAACTTATTTATTACTTGAAAAATCAAACTAAGTCTATCAGAATATGTGTGAGGTATCAAAAATTAAACTAGAAATATTCTAGAGTAGAAGGGCAACAGTCCATAAAAAATGTCTAACTGTTTCCCTGGTCTTAATTCACTTTAGCAAAACTAAAAGAAAAAAACATGTTTATCACTTTGCCTTATGCACACACAATCAATCCTATTCACTGGCGATCAATAAATGAAACTCTTTTTATAAAAATGTTAAATAAAAAAATTTATCTTTAAATTAAAAGTTTATAATTAGAATTCACAATTTGAAAAAATTTATTATTACTTGAAAATAACACATCACTCAATTAATTCTTAAATTAAATTATGAAACAAAACTAATTCACAAAAACTTTATCAGGAATTTAAATTAATCAAGCAAAATTTAAACTATCAAGAATACTCAAGATTTAAAAAGAAAATCTTAACAAATGAAACATTAAATCAAGTATGCAATGTTAAATTACCAAGAAATATTTAAAATGCTACGTAAATAAATGTTACATCACAAACATAAAAAAAAGTGAAAATATAAAGATTGTAAATAGAAAAACACACAAAAATACACATAAGATTTATCAATAATGATTTCACTTGGTCAAAATTTCCTAACTTATCATACCATGGTATTAATAAGTAAAATTCACGTTACCTTACACAAACTTGTGAAAACCTCTGTAAATCACTTGCTGCAGCTGCGATACCACAAAACACACTTTTTTTACCAGGCGCCGTTACAAACTAAATAACTTTACTAAATTCAGATCTCAAAAGTTAATGCTAATAGCCTACGTGACCACAAAACACTACGTTAAAAGTAAACTCTTTCTAAGAACGAGAGAGAGAGAGAGAGAGAGAGAGAGAGAGAGAGAGAGAGAGAGAGAGAGAGAGAGAAAGGTAACCAAATCAACTGGTCTCAGAAATCAGAATGAAGCAAATTTTAGAATTCCAGTAATACGTGAAACAATTACATGATGTCATTAAAGCATTTTGGATATGAGATACAAAAGTTCTAGAAGCAGGGAGGTGACGTCATTAAAGCATTTTTGGTGTGAGATATCATGGAGAAACTTCTAGAAAGAAAGTTACGTCATCCCAGCAAAATGTTTTGAACACAATCTTACAAAACATGGCGTAACTGATCAAGACACGTATTTTTTCTCTCAGAGTGGCGTACATGACTCGAATAACGCATGTAACAACATGAAATCACTCGTCTTGAGCCCGTATGGGACGAATCGGCATTTGTTATCCAAACCTGTCATCACGACCCAAAACAAAGTGCTCTCTCTCATCTCAACTGACGACAACTGAAATGAAACAAGTCTTTGCTGACACACACATGTTCATATACTACGCTTTTATCAAGAAAGATATTGTTCTAAATTACGTTACTATGAAAATTGTATCATCAATTCTAAATTACGCTATTAAGTTACTTAATCATTAGTTCTTTTGAGATCTGATGCCAAACTAAATATGATACTTCAACAATCATTATCATTACACATAACACATGATAAAAATAGTAAATATGTCAAAATTATAGAAGGATATATGTATTATAAGGCAACATCATGAAAAAATATATATATATATATATATATATATATATATATATATATATATATATATATATATATATATATATATATATATATATATATATATATATATGAAGAGCCAACAGGAAATAAAGAAAAGCAGCAGTACCTAGCGCTTTTGTGTATTCTTGATACACCCCATCAGTTTACAATATAAGAATGAAAAACATCTTCGAAATTTCAAAGGTAAACATAAAAACGAAAGAAAAAAGTAAAATATAGAACAACCGAACAGCCTAACCAAGAAGCAAATGGTCCACAGCCAAGAATTACACTTAAAGATAAATACTGCAAACAGAAATGAAACTACTAAGCAGTCTATTACATAGTTATTAAGTTGTCAACAATACTTTTCGTAAGCCAGTTATCTAGCTTATATTGTCCAGTGCTAATAATGAAAACACTACTTGACTTATGTTTTATTATGCTAGATTCTATAATGTTTCTTTAAATAATATCCCTACAAAAAAATTTTTCCTTTGAATTTTTCCAATTAATTGCATAATCAAAATTGTTCATATGTAGAAAGAGGGCACTCGATGTATTTCCTACTCGTACACAATATTTATGTTGATTTTATCTTGATACCAACTGTTTACCACTTTGACCAATATATTTTTTATTACAATCTCTACGTGGAATTTCGTATATGCAACCTGTTTGTAAATGGGAGAGTTCCTTATCAAAATTGTTCTCACAGACTGAGTGTTACTAAAACTAACATTAACATTGAAGATTTTAGCATTTTTTTAGCAAAGAAAGAATCCTGTAGTCAAAAGGAAAACCAAGCAAATTACAATGAACAAAAGTTTGTATATGGTCATGTGCATAAAATGGTTTTTATCCTTTCTTAAAGCAACATCAACTAAAAATGTGTGGTGCCTCAATTTGAAAGCAACATCAAGCTTTCAGAAGCCGGAGATCAAATAGATACAGTTTTAATCAAGCAATCCCCATGGAACTGAAGACTCAATTGGGCGGTTATTGTTATCATAAGTTACAAAGCCATGGTGATAAAAGACGTCGAAGCCTAAGTTTTTCTGTACCTGAAGTTTTTTCCCAGGCAGACTTCTGCCTAACGTACCAGCAAATTTCACCCAACTTCCTGACCCATCAGCAAGTCAACTGGTATCGTCCTGACCTGTCACTCGGGAGACCAGGGTTCGTTTCCGATGTAAGACACACACACACATATATATATATATATATATATATATATATATATATATATATATATATATATATATATATATATATATATATATATATATATATATATATATATATATATATATATATATATATATATATATATGTATATATATATATATATATATATATATATATATATATATATATATATATATATATATATATATATATATATATATATATATATATATATATATATATATATATATATATATGTGTGTGTGTGTGTGTGTGTGTGTGTGTGTGTGTGTGTGTGTGTGTGTATGTATGTGGGTATGTATGTAACCTATCTTGCACAAAAGAACAGACCCAATGAAAAGAGAATCATTGTGAATCTAAGGACCTGAAACATTATTAGATTTAAAATTGTAGCGCTACTTCTTCATTTTCTTTCATAATTACTTCCTCATCACAGATCAGCCACGTTGCCGTGATTATGTCATTAGACCGTTTTTGGGTTGATACTTTAAGGAAGTTTGATCTCACTTATTAATGCATTCATCCTCCTTTATCGATCATGCATTCCCCCCTCTCTTCCCTCCCCCTCTCTTCATATCCATCTTCGTTTTAATAAAAGAAAGAGAGACAGACAGACGGAGAAGGTATGATATTCGAGAGAAAGTAAAGTTATTTTTTAAGGAGCCTGAACGAATTTTACTGTATTTGTTCGCGGATAACTTCCATCAAATTCCTCATTTGGAATTCACGACGATTATCTCTTCTTCATCGACTGACTCTAATGCTGAAATGCACCCTCACTCACTTTTTGATTATTTGGAAATCATCGTTCACAACCCATTCTATTTCCCTAGAGGTGTTGATAACTTCTCTCTCTCTCTCTCTCTCTCTCTCTCTCTCTCTCTCTCTCTCTCTCTCTCTCTCTCTCACATATTTTCCAGCATTAGAGCTAACATTCTATATTGCATTTTAGTTGACTGTCTACTGTTGAGTTCTATATCAATGTATTTACTAGTAACTTTAACATAATATGTAAATCTTCAGACTCAAAATGACAGAGTTGCAGTAATAACGGAACAATACGTGAATATTAAGGTACTTAAGAGAAGGTTGTTTCAGGTCAATGATGAATTTTTATCTATTCACAAAAATAAGGTTCAAATGCTACTAATCCAAGTTTTCACGGTGGTAAAATGCGTGATACGTACTTGGCGGCCGTGATTATTTTATCTGCAGTTTCTCATTGCGAATCTGAACATTATGTCTTCAGTGTTTCTTTCCTTCTCTCTCTTTCTCTTCTCTGACTTCTTGTGTGAGCGCGCTTGTTTCTTCCCTTCCCTCCATAGAAAGTAGAGAAAATTTGTTTAACTTGTTCTCTGGGTCTGAAACATATATGTCATAAATCTTGAGAGAGAGAGAGAGAGAGAGAGAGAGAGAGAGAGAGAGAGAGAGAGAGAGAGAGAGAGAGAGAGAGAATGTGTTATCAGTACCTTTAGATTTTATATTTTGCCTGCTTGTCAAGTTTAAAGAATTTGAGGTAAAATATGATAAAATTCATTTTAGAAGGATGAAAGCCGTAATTCTAATTTTCTTATGCATATTTTGAGCTGAATGCTCGTTTGTAAAGTGTATGTTTTAGTTTTACCTGGCCTGAGGTTAACTTCTTTTGAGTTTGGGATCATGTTCATCGAATAAATTTTGTTTACAAATCTGGGAATTTTTGAGGTCTAACAAAGAAAAGGAAAGGATTTGAAAATATACTAACGTTGATTACACAGAGTTTAGTGTATTATAGTATTAGTTCCCCTTTAGGAAGCCTTTAAAAGTATAAAGACGTTTGTTAAGATTTCTCTCGAAATCTGTTGTTATATAAGTTAGTATATACGTTAGACTCTCCAGCACATTTTGATTAGAATTCATGCCATATGAACTTATGACCGCTTCAAGCATCGTAGTTATTATTATTATTATTATTATTATTATTATTATTATTATTATTATTATTATTATTATTATTATTATTATTTATCGGAATCTACTGGTCCCATTCACGAGATTGTCAACATTTTCGGTATCAAGCAAGAAAGACCACTAAACTTTATCTCTACACAGTTTACTGGATATGATTATTTTTCTAAAAATAGAATGTAAACGAAGATGGAAACGTATCTTTAAAAAGTTTTGAGGAAATCGAAAAATGGTTTTTTTGTCTCATATTGGTTATTATTAATATTCTGCAAAACATTAAAACACTCATGCGGAATATTTTGTACATGTCCATTGATTCATAAAGGAAATGTTGCGTAATACGGAGTCCTTAAAGGGAAAAACAGAAACCAGAGACAAGTGATAACGTCGCCAGCAGACAGGATACTCGTGGATATGCAAATAAGCTTAATTCAGAAAATTATGTCTGATCAAGCTAGAGATCAACGGCATCAGTAACCCTGCGAAGACGGCCATTTACGGTTTTCTAATAAATTAATATTAAGTAGTTCATTCAGACAAATGAGGATAGCGAAGGACTTTGCTTCCTCACAAAATTAAGGTCCAGGTGCGACTTCTTCCTTACCGTTTTCATAAAAACTTCTGAAGTGCACTATACAGCTTTGGCGGCTGTGAATGCTGTTCATTTTAGTTGTCTGAGAGACTATGGCTTTCTTCTCTCTCTCTCTCTCTCTCTCTTCTCTCTCTCTCTCTCTCTCTCTCTCTCTCTCTCTGTTACTTTGCGTGTGAGCCTTCCTAGATTTCTTCACGTTATTTTGCTTTGTTCAGTAATCTGGGGACGTCTTTCCCCAGTTAGTCTTTGATGTTTTAGATCAAAACATCGTCGAATAGTACCGAACTTCAGATTACTTTGATTATTACCACGCTCAGAAAAGTAAATTTATTAAAAGTGAAATGTCACCAGTTAAAGAAAATCACGAGTGAAATATATTTAGCTTTATTATGCTTATAATAATGAGTTTGATTTGTATAGTAAAGGCGTAAAACGTTAATCTCCCCGATGCTCATGAGCCCGACGCTGTTTGACAGCAGCAGTTTCATGCTTAAAAAGTCTTATCCGGTCGTCATTATAAAACCAAAAGTGACTAACAGCAATATACAACATTTTAGAAAATTAAATTAGAGGCTCCGCTACAATAAATGGCTTAGCTGTAATAAAGATCATTAGATTGTCTGGCAATCGTAGATATTGATTAGGATTTGCCTGAGAGAGAGAGAGAGAGAGAGAGAGAGAGAGAGAGAGAGAGAGAGAGAGAGAGAGAGTGGGTGGAAGGTCGTGTTAAGAAAAGAAAAAAGGATGGGAGAGTTGGGGGGGGGAGGTGCAGGCCGATCCTCAGGCAATCGGTAGGTTACAAAGGGTAATTAGGAAGCTACATGGAACATTACTTTCGAATTAACACAGTTGACAATAATATCAACCTAGGGATGGGTCTCCAAGGCTATATTTGTGTGTTGCATATATGGATGTTTTGTAAGAGAGAGAGAGAGAGAGAGAGAGAGAGAGAGAGAGAGAGAGAGAGAGAGAGAACGATGTTGCCATTCTGTTTAACGTAGTTTAGGATTTGTGACGTTGAAAATTAAATAATGATCTGTAGGATTAAAAACCTGCAGCTTTATTTTCAAAGGGAAAAAGAAAATCATTATCTGAAAGAAACCCCAATAAAACAAAGCTCTCGCACAGAACGTTTCTTATTTCCTTTTACTTCACTGGACAGCTTTTCCGAACAAGCAGGTCATACTGACCTCTTTTTACCGAGTGAATTAAAATTTCCTTTCTGAAGTTGTAGATTACCAGAGGATGAAGCTGAAAGCGGGGAACCTGTTGGGGAGATGGTCCAGGGCAGCAGGCAACCGCTACAAGGAAGGCTCTCTTGTACAAGTGCCGGGGAATGGCACTACGGGGGAAAAGGGACCTATCCTCAGGGTCATCTGAAGACGAATGTCTCGTAGAGATCTTCCTTTCACTCTTACAGTTGCTGGTCATGGACTGGTTTCTTTTTATGAGTTTAAACTGCGAGGGTCTTAACAGTTTATTAGCCTAATGGGAAACGTTCAAGGCATAAGAGTGACCCAGGGAAGAATGTTCATTTTAAAGTTAATATTTAGAATAATATAAGAGATAAAAGAAAAACGATTCGTATGCTTGGCTGTGACAAAAGCAAAAGTTGTTGCTAGAGAATAAATAAGCCAATGGCTTTCCATATATAATTTTGAAGTACGCATACAAGTGATTAGAAGGCAATTTTTGTTAAATGCCAATGAATTGCATAAAAGATGATTATCCTACAACAGAAAAATGAATTAGTTGGTATAAGAAAAAGAGAATGTATGTACCGCAGCATTAAAGGTCGACGTATTATTTCTTTATCTGATTGAAAATCTTATAATATAAGACGTTGAAAATCAGTACAAAAAGACCAGATTCCAAGACCTCTGGTCAACACTGAATTAACTGAGAAGTCACACAAAAATAGCATACGGGGTCAGTTTTAATGACCCTTTCACTCACTGTAATAAGTAAATGGATCATGATGAGCGATTATTTTGAAACGCTTTTCCGCCGCGACTGATGCTACCCCATAAAAAATAAAGTTAAATCCACCAACCAATTGGACTCTCTACGCCAGGTGACTGAAATCATTCTCTTGTTAACAAAGGCTACTCATTAAAAATAATTGAGTCATTACCATGTAAAATAAATAGACCAGTTATAATTAATGTGGTCATTTATGGATATATATATATATATATATATATATATATATATATATATATATATATATATATATATATTATATATATATATGTGTGTGTGTGTGTGTGTTTTGTGTCTATATATATATATATATATATATATATATATATATATATATATATATATATATATATATATATATATATGTGTGTGTGTGTGTGTGTGTGTGTGTGTGTGTCTATTTATATATATATATATATATATATATATATATATATATATATATATATATATATATATATACATATATATATATATATATATATATATATATATATATATATATATATATATATATATATATATATATATATATTATATGTTTCCTGGTGCAGGTGGTTCTTAAGTCTCCACATTTAGTACTTTACTCTATAATGGCCTTGCAAGATAACCAGGACATATAAAAAAAAAAATAAAAGGAGTTATACAAGGAGCTGAGGGCTCTTTCTCAAAGGGAAGTGCGTGAAACACGTGGATACAAAATAGGTATATTTACATGACAAACAAGATCAAAAGTGAAAATGAGGATCACTTGCGAATGGAAAGGCAGCATCTAACAGCAGAGCAAGACAGACATAGTTTTACAGTCAGGTGTGTTTTCTTACACTTGGAAAGCAAATAACAGTTGTTTGTACAAAATAAGGAAAAGTTCTCCATTACATATGATTCGAAAAGCTTTAAACGTTTTACATTAAATGGTTTTGGTTTTACAAATGAGATACGGTAGTTCCTGCAAATAGATGAAAATCACTGCTTCAGCCGTCCATCTTTGACTTGTGTTTTCTGGGAAACTCGATGTTCTGCAGTAGGTCAAGTTTGTTGTTTTGGACGGCGGATGCCCGGAGGGCCCAAGCGGTGCCCTACAGTACTCCCCCATCAAATAGAGACTCATGGAGATGGACCTCGTCTGGGATGTATGCCAGTTTCAGCCCTACACCTTGAAACCCTAATTCATGAAAACCATTTAGTCAGCCAAGTAAATAGCAGCTCTTAATAAAATCTTAGAAAGCGACCAAGTGCTTTGCAATATATAAAGAAGTAATAAGACCGTTCACATAGCTACAAAACCTGGATAAAGATAACAATTACAAATCCCAAGAAATATACAAATCCTTCGCTTAATATGAAATAGGTAATGTGCTTTTTTATAAATTAAACAATAGATGCCATACATATAATAAAATGCACATGAAGAAGTTATGTAATCCGAGATAATTCATGAGTTATGGAAGCGAGAAGGAAAGTTTATGAATATGTAACATGAAAGTTCCTGCCTTCTGAATGTAAATAACAGTGTATCCTTCACTAGTGTGTAACAAAGAATAATATACATGTGCATCTCTCTCTCTCTTTTATATATATATATATATATATATATATATATATATACATATATATATATATATATATATATATATATATATATATATATATATGATCATGAATATACAAATATATATATCAAATCTACGTTACCTAGGAATATCGATGGGGAATTATCATAGGGGAATTTATATGATAAATGGACGGGCACTGCTGAGTCTCATATATCATATATACGCGCATCCAGCGAATCCAGTCGACGCTGGATTCGCTGGATGCGCGTCTGTGTCAAGATAGCTCAGTGGTTAGCGTCGACTGGATTCGCTGGATGCGCGTCTGTATATGGGTTCGAGATATATGTCCATTTATCACTTATAAATTCCCCTTCGGTGATAATTATCATCGGGATATTATGAGGTATGGATTTGATATTGCGATATTTGTAGCTTCATGATCGTATATAAATCACGGTATGATAAAAAAATGTATATATATATATATATATATATATATATATATATATATATATATATATATATATATATATATATATATATATATATATATATATATATATATATATATATATATATATAGTGTGTGTAATCACTTTAACACGTGATTCCTTTATCACATATCACCACAGGTGAAAAACTAGGGACTGGGTGTAAGTCCTGACCAGTTTCAGCTTGATTTCCAAGCCACTGACGAAGGACTGATAAAGTGTGGTGGAAACCTTAATCTATACACTACAGAAACAGTGTAGATGAACATGCACAACCGTTTGATACTACAGGTGTCAAAGGGGATTGGTGACTAAACTCACTTGCTGCTGGTGGTAGAACTCACAATATATACTCAAGGGACGGCACAGACAAACATAGAGACCGTTGGAGACTACGAATCCACACCTGACAGGTGTACAGGGGGAGGGGCAAAAAATTATGAGTGCTCTTGCCCCCGTGATACTTTTACAAAGATGATAATCCTTTTTCTATACACATCTACTGCCTTCCTAAAAACTTAAACAGTTTGCAAATTTCTTTTGAAATTATAGGATCAAATTTGTACATGCCTCAACTGATATTCATATTATGGCCATAACTTTCTTTTAAAAAGATAGATTCAATGATATTCCTTTCCAGTTCATTATTAGAATACGCTATCTTTATTGCCCCTTCCCAGTTGATAGTATGATTATCCTCACTGACATGTACAAAAATTCCAGTAGTGCATATCTTACACATTTTTTCTGTTGCTCTATCCTCTTTTCCAGTGTTTAACAGTTTGCTCAATATAAAAATTGTCACAAGACTTACATGGAATTTTATATACACACCCTTTACTGTTGTCGGGAGAGTTCTTTACAAGTACGTTTCATTGTTTTATTGCTCTTAAATGCGACATCAACACGAAAATTCTCAAGAAGATGGGGGATACCATTCATATTATTATATGGTAGTACAAGAAAATTTATTATGTTGTAAGGTGCTACCATGTTTTGATACAGCGTCTTTTTTGCCGCTTCTATACATTGTCTAATACACAGTCTAGATATTTCAATTTCTTGCTAGTATTCCTAATCTTATCTATTTCATCATCATACATTCAGGGCTACATATACGTAATGCTCTTAAAAACATAGAGGTGAACACTGATTTCTTAACTTTATATCTTTGGACAGAATAAAAACACGCATGGGAAGAATTATTAAAAGTTTTTTCTGTAAATACTGTACTTAAACACATTATTTGTATGTATTAGGAGATCAAAAAGGGTACGCACCCACCCTATTCCATTTCTATAGTGTATTTAATTGAAGGTACTAAATTATTTAACTTGTCAAGAAAGATATTTATATTTATATTCCTTAGTCATACACAAAATATATCATCAACATACGTGAACCATACTACATTGAGTTTCTTTAATATTTTCCTTTCAGAAAATTCCATGTACAAATTACCTAACACTGGGGGTACAGGGTTACCCATCGCCATACCACCATTATTTGAGTAAAATTTCCCATACAATTTACATTTACATTCTTTTACACACAATTAATCAGCTAGAGTATTCTAGAAAATTGGACATCCAGCTTTTTTTTTTTATAATTCCGATAAAAATTCCAGCAGACCGTCAATAGGCACCTTTGTGAACTGTGACACCACATCAAAACTCTCAAGCCTGGATTAATAATTAATCTATACATTATTTAGCTTATTCATCAGATCTACATTATGCTTTACATTAGATTCCGAGATGGCACCAACCAATATGTTAAAAATATCCACTAAATACTCTACTAGACTTCAAGATGCAGAACCAACTGAATTAATAATGTAACCAGGTAAAGCCAACTACGAAGAACATTGTCGGGAAAAACAGAAACGAGACAAGCAGAGTGCTTAGCAACCAGTCGAAATGCAACTTTCAGTAGAGTGGCTGAACAGTGAGAAGGTTCTTAAGCCATATTTCTATGAAGGTATGCTGATAACCCCCTCTTTGAGTGTGTACAGGTACCAGTGAAGATATTATATGATACAGGAAGTAACCATAGTGTGGTAGTTCGTGGTGTGCACCCACAGTTGGAGAAGAATCTCACCGGAGATTCAGTTATTTTGAAGGGTATAGGAGGAGAAGAGGTAACTCCTATATGCCGCTTGCACCTGTCCTGTGAATTGGTGACAGGGAATGTTGATTTTGTTGTAAAGAACTCACTAGCTGTTGAAGGTGTGCATGTTTTACTGGGTAATGAAGTTGGTGGTGTTCCCTTCATTCCTTGTCCTATAGTGACAGACAAACCGTTAAAGTTTAGCCCTACGGTAGATTTAGAGAAGAAAACCCCCCACCTGTTTCCAAGTTGTGTAACTACCAGGAGTATGAAGAGAACTATGTTTGCAAGTGAAGAAACTGAGGATTCACCTGCACCAGAAGAATCAAGTGAAGGGTCTTCGAGCTTAGAAGAGCTGTTCCAGGAAAGTGAAGTTTTCCCTAGTGTTAGTAATGAAGAGATTTCCGAAGAAGAAGAGAATCCTATTATTGGTGAAGAGACTCAGCATAGTCAAAATATTCCTGAAGACAGTAGTGAAACTACAGAAGCAGAGTTAGCAGATATTGAGAGTTCAACCCATGAAGTTGGACAAGTGACTAGCGAGAAGCTAGTAGAACTGCAGAAGAGGAATACAACGTTGGCTGATGTGTTCTTCAGAGTTGTTGATCAAGAAGAGATACAACAAACTTCTACCTGTTATTATCTAAAGAAAGGATTGCTAATGAGGAAGCATCGACCTGCAGATATACCAGGAAATGCTGAATAGGGTGAATATCATCAAATTTTGATTCCATACCCATTGAGGAAGCAAGTGGTAGCAGTGGCGCACGAGTCTGGACATATTGGAATAAGAAAAACTGTTGAGAAGGTTATGAAGTTTTTTTTTTTTGGCCTGGACTTCACAAGGATGTTAGCAAATTTTGCAGGAGTATCATACATACCAGATAGCTGGAAAACCAAATGAAACTATTCAAAGGCTCCTACAACTGATAGAAGTTAGAGGAGAACCCTTTAGCAAGGTGATAATGATGTGGTTGGTCCACTTCCGAAAACGAAGAAAGGACATGAATATCTGTTGACGTTAATGTGTCCCGTAACAAGATATCCTGAGGCGATTCCTGTAAGAAGTATAAGTGCAAAGGTAATTGCTGAGAAGTTGGTGGAATTTTTCTCCATGTTTGGAATTCCAGAAATTATACAAAGTGGTAGAGGAACGAACTTTACCTCAAAAATATTCCAGAATGTGATGAACTTGTTAGGAGTGAAACAACAGTTATCTACCGCTTACTACCCAGAGGCTCAAGGAGCCTTGGAAAGGTCCCACCAGACTTTGAAAAGTATGTTAACCAAGTACGGTAATGAATCGGTATGGGATGTTTGCCAAACGAAATGATTTTCGGTCGAGACGTGGGAGTTCCGTTGAAAATTCTTGCAGAGAACTGGGAAGAAAATCAAGAGGAAGTCCAAGGAGAATATATGAAGAACTTGAGGAAAAGGTTAAAAGAAATTAGAAAATTCTCTTTAGAAAATGTGAAGAGAAGCCAAAAGAAAATGAAAAGAAAGTATGATGCTAAGACTAAGCTAAGAAATTTTAGTGTTGGATATAGTTACATTGTGTTTTCAAGTGATAAGCAGGTTTTAAGGGATCACTGTACCTTTAGAGTATTCAATCTTAATATTTTTGTTATATATATATATATATATATATATATATATATATATATATATATATATATATATATATATATATATATATATATATATATATATATATATATATATATATATATATATATATATATATATATATATATATATATATATATATATATATATATATATATATATATATATATATATATATATATATATATATATATATATATATATATATATATATATATATATATATATATATATATATATATATATATATATATATATATTTCCACAAAGTGATCAAGTACCTGGTTATTACACAATTGATAAGACCAAAAGTTACCTCACTTCAGGCAGACATTTTGAAACCTTACAACAAAAATATTAATACTGAATACTCTAAAGGTACAGTGATCCCTTAAAACCTGCTTATCACTTGAAAACTCAATGTAACTATATCAAGTTATGGGTGAGGTAACAACTAATAAGCTATAAACAGACTAGTGGAAAATGGGCATCACTTCATCAATCACTATAACAGTTTCCATGGTTCTGTTTCACTTTGATAACGGAGAACTATACTTTTGCCACGACGAATAGATCTCTCTGGCGAGGCTTTTAAAGATCTGCCCTGTTGCCAGTTTTACGAAAACAGGCTACTGACACGTGTGTGACAGACCTTTAAATGTCTTCGAGACAAACCCTGAGGCTATACTTATAAGATTTTGGGCTTTTGATATCCAGGTACTTTAATCTCCCTTCCTACTCCGCCCTGCTCTCTCTCTCTCTTTTCTAAATCTTACGGCTTTTTTTTTTTTTTTTTTTACATATGATTACCTTATCTATTTTGTCAGTACTTGTAGATAGATGTACATTTATCATTATTACACAATTAGATACTTAAAAGTATTTAATTAATGCTATAGAAATAGGTGATATATTTCTTGTTCATTTTTCGAAATACGAATTAAAATAAACTTCTTTGTCGCCTATATATTATCTATAACGAGGAGTAATGATCATCTTAAGGTTTAAAAGACTACTTTTTTCAATCAAACTTTTTCCACACCACCACTGAGGTAAAAGTCAAGGTGCGTTTTGTTTTTCGAGAGGTTTCCCTGTAGGCCTAATCCTCTCTTTTTTTATATAATTTATTCAGAAAACTAGTCATCAGAGCTATCAGCTATGTTGATGACAAAACTGTCAACCAACTTGTCTACAGCCACATCTTGCCGGGCATCCTCTTTTGAATTTTCTCTACGTGCTCGCTGCATTCTTCCAGTTTTCCGCCGTGACATTGTTCGATGCTTCCTGCACTAAAATTTTAAGGTCTGCCAGTTTGAACGTATTCTTTTTCGCCATATAAGACTTCACTTGAGCCCAGTGTAATTTTGATTGACCCAAGTTTCGTCGAGATACACGAATTTCTGCCTGACTCCTTGCGACGCTTCATCTCTCTCAAAAATCTTGACCGAGCTACAGTTACATCTTGCCTTTCCAAGAGAAATTTGCGCCCATCAACCTTCTTAAAGAGAGAGACAGAGATCTGTCTGTATACGAATGTTTATTTTCTCTTGCCAAACTTACTGTTATGCTTTATTTCATATTTCCTTGCTTACCAATTTATTCTTTACCTACGATGTTAAGAAATCAAGGTATATGTAGAAACGAGAAATGCCTCCAGACATAATAATACAGTGATGACCGTGACCACCGAAAGTGCTCCCTAGAGAAAATCTAAGCTGCTTTACCGTGGATTTAAACGCACGTGGATCCGTGTGAGGTACTGGCAGCACCACCAAAATGAGATGCCATATTGATAGAAACTCTGATTCCGTTTCTTGTAATTGCTTAAAAACATTATCAATCGTGAACCTATGTAATAGACTTGGAATTCTGCGTAACGAAAAAGGTTTTATTTGATATCTGTAATGGAGAAATGATTTTATCTCGCTGTTGTTGTTATACATTTGGCATATATGCCTTACCTGCGAAGACCCAGACAACCACGGCAGAGAGATCTATACATTTTGGAAAGGGTATAGACAGATATATCACTTACCTTCTAAAACAAATAATTGACCAGTTCAGATTTTTACAATCAAAAACATTTCGATTACAGATTTTGGCAGAAATTGGAATTTTTCTTTCAGAACATAAAAGTTCAGTCTGACGTCACCCAGCCTTCTTTAACAAAAGTCTGTGCTGTACACAGGGGACACACACTGTCACACACACACACACACACACACACACACACACACATATATATATATATATATATATATATATATATATATATATATATATATATATATATATATATATGTATGTGTGTGTGTGTGTGTGTGTGTGTGTGTGTATGTAAGTTGAATATTATATACACACACACACACACACACACACACACACACACACATATATATATATATATATATATATATATATATATAT
The DNA here is from genome assembly GCF_040412425.1 of Macrobrachium rosenbergii. NCBI lineage: Eukaryota > Metazoa > Arthropoda > Malacostraca > Decapoda > Palaemonidae > Macrobrachium > Macrobrachium rosenbergii. The sequence continues at coordinate 10,016,346 of NC_089761.1, forward strand.
ATATATATATGTGTGTGTGTGTGTGTGTGTGTGTGTGTGTGTGATGTGTGTGTGTGTGGGTGTGTGTGTGTGTGTGCTCGTCCCTGTGTGGCACGGACTTTTGTTAAGAAGGCTGGGTGACGTCAGACTTGGAATTTTTATGTTCTGAAAGAAGAAATTCCAGTCTCGCAAATCTGGCAATCGAAATGTTTTTGATCATAAAAATGTGAACTGGTCAATTATTTGTTTTAGAATATTTCGTCAGTCGATTTTATCAACGCTGTGGTCATTTAATTTAGCCATTGACATATTTTATTATACCATATTCAGTAGCAATCCTATCTACTTTGAAAGATTAATGATTTCATATCTATCTCTCCCATGCGATTCCGACATCAGTGAACTGTGAATTTTGTAAACACCAGGAATAAAGCTCAATATCTGTCTGCTCTACTCTACCAGTCCTCGGGTTAGACCTTTATCTCACAAACATCATACTCTCGAAACTATAATATAAAATGCAATGCAAGAATTATGATTTAATCAGCTTCCCTCTGGAAGTTCCCAATGGCTGAGAAAATAATTCCTTTATCCTCTGAGGATCCAAACAGATTTTATTTCCAACTAAAATATTTTCTATTTTTTCTCCGCTGATTTTACAATTGCATTAATCTTTATGTGAATTTATAATTTATTAAGAAGATAATAGTTCAGAAATACTGATTGATTTGGCACGGGAATTATTGGAGATATGAATAGCTTAGCGTAAATTCATTCTATGAAACTTGGAGCAAAATGTGATATGATATTGTTCTTTTATAGCAAACGTGACGCACAAATTTATTATTATGTTACCATAACATGTATAATATATATATATATATATATATATATATATATATATATATATATATATATATATATATATATATATATATATATATCTATATATATATATACTGTATATATATAGATAGATAGATAGATAGATAGATATATATGTATGTATGTGTATATATATATATATATATATATATATATATATATATATATATATATATATATATATATATATATATCACACATTACCACAGGTGAAAAATAAGAAACGGGGTGTAGGTCCTGACCGGTTTCGACTTTATTTCCAAGCCATTGACGAAGGACTGATACAGAGTGTGAGAAGTCACAAATATATATACTACAAGAACAGTACTGACAGAACATACACAACCGTTAGAGGCTCCATATCCCCACTCAGGCCGGTGTCGAGGTAGCAGGCCTTTAAAACTCATTTGGCTAAAAGTCACAATAGACTCTCAGGGGACATTGCTGATAAACAGACCATACCCACCTCAGATCCACACCTGACAGGTGTCATGGAGGCAAGTTTGGAAACTCATTAACCTTACTACCCTCGTACTGTGTTTACAAATATGATAATCCTATTTTCATATATCTCTACTGCCTACCTTAAAGTTTAAACAATTTACAAATTTCTTTTGATATTAAAGGATGAAGTTTATACATCCCTTGACTGATATTCATATTATGGTTGTAACTTTCTTTTATGAAGCTAGATTCAATGATGTTCCTTTCCAGTGCATTATTAGAATATACAATCCTTTTGCCCTTCCCAGTTGATAGCATGATTGTTCTCACTAACATGTACAAATATACCACTGTTCCCTTGTGCATATCTCACACATTTCTTATGTTGTTCAATTCTTTTTTCCAGTGCTTTCCCGGTTTGGCCAATATAAAAGTTGTCACAAGACTTACACGGAATTTTATATACACACCCTTTAATATTGTCTGGGGAGTTCTTGATAAGTACATTTTTCATTGTTGTATTGTTCTTAAATGCGACATTAACACCAAAAATTCTTAAGAAGATGAGGATATCTTTCATACTATTATTATAAGGCAGAACAAGCAAATTTTGTGTGTTGTAAGGTTCTTTCTGGTTTTGATACATAGTCTTTTTGCCGCTTCATATGCACTGTTTAATACACTATCAGGATATTTCAATTTTTTGCCTGCATTCCTAATCTTATCTATTTCATCATCAATATATTCAGGGCTACATACCCGTAATGCTCTTAAAAACATAGATGAAAACACTGACTTTTAACCTTATTGCTTTGTCCAGAATAGAAAATGCACATAGGAAGAAATGTTAGTGGGTTTTTATACACACTATATTTAAACCCCTACTATTTCTTCGTATGAGGACATCCAGAAACGGTAAGCACCCATCATTTTCCATTTCCATCGTGAATTTAATTGATGGTACTAATTGATTTTAACTTAGCAAAAAGTTTTTTACATCTTGGTTCCCTGGCCATACACAAATAATAATCATCAATGGATACCACGCGCTCCTTCCGATCTTTCTGTGTTCTTTTCCCCATCTTGGAATATGCCGTCAGAGAATTTGCCGACGCCCTCACTCAAGCTCATACCAACAAGGAACACCTGCGGTTTTTACGTGAATGTCGGGATGAACAGGTGATACCAAGATCGTTCATAACCAATTCCTTGCTGAAATTAGAAGACCAACCTTCGGTGAAATACAACGTGCCATATTGGAAAAACATATCAACATCAAAACATTGGAAACCAAAAAGCATTTTGAAGATCTCACGAGGAAAAGACGACATTTTGAAGCCTCAATACCACCAGATTGGAGAGATTCCTCCGTGAATATTGTCATGTGAAGATGAGGAATCAAGTGTATCGGAAACTGAAACGGAAACACGATAATAAAAATGAAACTGTTGATTGAAAGAAGCCCTTGGACCAACAACGCCAATCATGAATGTGTCGTCAACTTATCAAACAAACAGCTGGATAGAAATGTAACTAGTGCCTTAGGCTACGGTTTTAAACTTTGCTTTATCTCCTGGCGGAAGGAACAGTGTGGAAATAACTAAAGGACTGTGTAATTTGGAAAAATATAGTGATTTAACGAATGAAGAAGTGAACATGGTTAAGGGAGTGATTTATGGAAGTATGAAAAAATCAGACACCACAAACGTCCCCAAAAGATTTATGGTTGCTATTAATGAACTGAAAAAGATAAAATATACACATGACAAAAGCAGATAAATCAGGCGCCCTTGTAATTTTAAATAAAAGTGAATATATAGAAAAATGCAAAATCTTTTAGGTGATGATAACACATATAAAGAATTAAATAAGAACCCGATAGACAATGTGAATAGTGGTTTCAATAAGAAAGTGAAAAACCTGTTAAAAGGTAACGAAAGCCTTATAAAGAAGTTGTGTGTGACCTCTCCATCGCTACCATACATGTATGGTACAATAAAAACTCACAAAGCAAACTTTCCTGCCAGGCCAATTATCAGTTCAGTTGGTTCCGCATCATACAAGCTAGCGAAGTATTTAGTAGATATTCTCAACCCATTAGTAGGTACCATCTCAAATGCAAATATCAAGAATAATGTGGACCTGATAAATAAACTAAATAGTGTAGAGATTAATAGTGAATCCAGGCTTGTAAGTTTTGATGTTGTATCACTATTCACAAAGGTGCCAATAGATGATCTGATGGCGTTTTTATCTGAATTGTTAGAGAACACACAGCTGGATATCCCATTTTCTAAAAAGTACTTTAATTGAACTGATTAAATTATGTGTAAAAGATTGTAAATTTGAATTTAATGGTAAATTTTACTCACAAAATTTTGGTATGGCAATGGGAAACCCTCTATCCCCAGTGTTAAGTAACTTATATATGGAATTTTTGAAAGAAGATATTAAACAACATAATCCCCGTAATGTAACATGGTTTAGGTATGTTGACGACATAATTTTGTGTATGGCCAGGAACCAAGATGTAAAAACTTTTTGCTAAGTTAAATCAATTAGTACCATCAATTAAATTCACGATGGAAATGGAAAATGATGGGTGCTTACCGTTTCTGGATGTCCTCATACGAAGAAATAGTAGGGGTTTAAATATAGTGTGTATAGAAAACCCACTAACATTTCTTCCTATGTGCATTTCTATTCTGGACAAAGCAATAAGGTTAAAAAGTCAGTGTTTTCATCTATGTTTTTAAGAGCATTGGGTATGTAGCCCTGAATATATTGATGATGAAATAGATAAGATTAGGAATGCAGGCAAAAAATTGAAATATCCTGATAGTGTATTAAACAGTGCATATGAAGCGGCAAAAAAGACTATGTATCAAAACCAGAAAGAACCTTACAACACAAAAAATTTGCTTGTTCTGCCTTATAATAATAGTATGAAAGATATCCCTCATCTTCTTAAGAATTTTGGTGTTAATGTCGCATTTAAGAACAATACAACAATGAAAAATGTACTTATCAAGAACTCCCCAGACAATATTAAAGGGTGTGTATATAAAATTCCGTGTAAGTCTTGTGACAACTTTTATATTGGCCAAACCGGGAAAGCACTGGAAAAAGAATTGAACAACATAAGAAATGTGTGAAGAGATATGCACAAGGGAACAGTGGTATATTTGTACATGTTAGTGAGAACAATCATGCTATCAACTGGGAAGGGGCAAAAAGGATTGTATATTCTAATAATGCACTGGAAAGGAACATCATTGAATCTAGCTTCATAAAAGAAAGTTACAACCATAATATGAATATCAGTCAAGGGATGTATAAACTTCATCCTTTAATATCAAAAGAAATTTGTAAATTGTTTTAAACTTTAAGGTAGGCAGTAGAGATATATGAAAATAGGATTATCATATTTGTAAACACAGTACGAGGGTAGTAAGGTTAATGAGTTTCCAAACTCCGCCTCCATGACACCTGTCAGGTGTGGATCTGAGGTGGGGTATGGTCTGTTTATCAGCAATGTCCCCTGAGAGTCTATTGTGACTTTTAGCCAAATGAGTTTTAAAGGCCACTCCTACCTCGACACCGGCCTGAGTGGGGATATGGAGCCTCTAACGGTTGTGTATGTTCGTCAGTACTGTTCTTGTAGTATATATATTTGTGACTTCTCACACTCTGTATCAGTCCTTCGTCAATGGCTTGAAATAAAGTCGAAACCGGTCAGGACCTACACCCCGTTTCTTATTTTTCACCTGTGGTAATGTGTGATAAATGAATCACGTACAAAAGTGATAATAATCATATATATATATATATATATATATATATATATATATATATATATATATATATATATATATATATATATATATATATGTATGTATACCAATCAATCAATCAATCATTTCCTGTGACACCCACGGGGATGCATAGGGCCTGAATGAACTCTTGCCACCACATTCTGTCCTGGGCTAACTCCTCAAGATCTCCCCAACACTTCTGCTTCCCGCCTCATTGTCCTTAACCACGTCTCCTTTGGCCTACCTCTTCCTCTTCTACCAAGGGCAACCCACCCTGTTGTATCTCTTACTATTCCCTCTCTTCTATACACATGGCCTAGCCACCTCTAGCATGAGAATCTAACATACTCATCGAGCGGCTGCACCCCCGTTACTTCTCTAATTCTGTTATTTGATATCCTATCCCTCCAATTAATTCCTAATATTCTTCTGAGAGCCTTATTTTCAAATGCTAAGAATTTATTATCGGAAGTCACTGTACTGCACCATGACTCATGCCCATAAATCAAAATACTCTCAACCATTAACTTATAAATTTTGATTTTTGTATGCACAGAAAAAATGCTATTATTCCAAATATTTTTAAGCATTCCCATTGCATGATAAGCCTTTTTTAGTCTTTTCATAAATTCTGTGATCAAAGAACCATTCTTATCTAAATAAATACCTAAATATTTAAACTTTGCAAGTGTGTGTGTATATATATATATATATATATATATATATATATATATATATATATATATATATATATATATATATATATATATATATATATATATATATATATATATATATATATATATATATATATATATATATATATATATATATATATATATATATATATATATATATATATATATATATATATATATATATGAAATGAACAAATGGGAAGGTGTTTCACAGAAATAAATCTCTGACTCACGACGGAACCGAACCCTGGTCTTTCGAGTGAGAGTCCAGGGCATTAGCAATTCGGATACAAAGGTCATAAAAGAAGTTGGAATCTAAGTGATACGTTCCTGAGGTTTTTCCCGGGCAGGCACCTAGCGCCCAACATACCAGCGAATTTTACCCAACTTCCCGACCCATCTGCGCTCGAATTATTAATATTTCATTCGATTTACCCTTTCACTGTGAGATACTGTGGAAAGGGACACATTGGAACGAGTGTGTATCTGCGTATTTGTATCTGTGTCTGAGCATGTGTATGTGTGTAAGTTTGTGTATACGTATGGTTATGTCTGTGCTTGTATGCATAAAGTGAAGCTTCTGTTACAATTTTATGAAGGGTATGTCTATTTTAGCGTTAATTGAATTGAAATAATTTCCCCCCCTATATTTTTCCTTGATTGGTCTATATGTGTAGTAAATACTTTTACTCCGGCAGTTATTATTTGACCAAAAAAAAAAAAAAGTCTGGAGAAGGTTATGGATAATATTAATAGAAGATGCAACAGCTGTGTGTGCGCGCGTGATAGACACACAGACAGACAGAAACAGAAACGTTTTTCGTAAAATCTGGATCACTTACCTCACCCACCAAACAATAAGATGCTAAATTTTAAGTGAGCCACTTTTCGTGGCAAATCATAATAAATGATAACTTAATGTAGACGTTTTCAGGTTATTTAGTGAAAAAGTCGGAGTACACGAGACACATCAGATTTCATGTTTTTCATATCAACATTAATTAAAGAAAGAAAGAAATCTAAAGAAAATATAGAGATACTTTTATCGGACCGATAAATGATGTAACTGAGCCAATCCTCAAAATACTTTGTTTATTATTCTATAAGCTTATCAACTTTTAGATGTCTTCATATCATGAGTTAAAACCATCCCATATGCAAATATTAATGTTTTTATCAAGAGCTCAGTGAGTCTTTATTGCATAAAAGAGATTCAAGTATATTAGCATTTTAAACATACATCGCATCATGGATTATGAGACCAAAAGCGGTAGGTAATTAGTACCCTCTAATGACACCAACCAAAACCAAAGAAAAAGAGTAACAGATTTCAAGTTATTGTCCCCATCAATGTTTTATTTTGGAACTAAAATAATGTTATGAATACGAAAAAAAAAAAAATCAAGAAAATGTTTGATTTTGTGATGAATTAAAATTACCTTGACGCCATTCAGTTGTAAAGGGAACAACTCTTGGGAGGCTGAAATGTTATTTAAATAAGTTATTTATAAAAAAAACAAATGAAATCTTCGGAGGATACCATATGACCTATTTCTGGTACATCTAAAAGACACCTTCACCAAGATCGAGAACAGCTCCCCTCCACAGTTTAATGCGATAAAACTAAATTAAGTAAATACTGTTGTTCAGTTCACCGAACTGAAGGTTCGGTATGAATCTTCTCTGCGTGTAACGCATGCTTCCTTCAATACTCCTTTTTATGATGTTGTCTTTAACCGAAGGAGTGCCATGTGTTGGCAAATAAAAAAAATAAAAATAAAAATAAATTTACCTCTAAATAATGATACAAACTCTTATACTTCAAGACATGTACAGTGTATATGAAAAGAATCTACAACAAGGCTTGTTAATACAGTGCCTTGTTGTGGCAGCATCGCGAACATGATGGTGAAAGAAATAAGCTGATCCTTTTGCAAAATATTTCGTGACTGGGCGCGATCCCTCAGGAAGTAAGTCTCTTTCAGGTGCAAATCTTTACTCTTCCATTTCAGTCCCTTGTTTGCTATTGCTGCCTATTCCTTTCTCGGTAAAGAACTTCAACATGGATGCAATATTTTAAGCGTAATTTTAGGGTGTAGCCCTGATGGACAGAGTAAGCGCTCTGCCTTGAATCTACCAGTGTGGAATAAATGGAATCATTATTCACGGATATAAAATACACCCCCACCCCCATAGAAAAATCAGCATGAAATTTTTCTATAACGGGGTGTAAAAATTTGTTGTTTTAAAATTCTCTTTTGTACACAAGAGATGTTTGATTTCTAAGTTTTAGGAACATGCAAGTATTCTTCAATTGATATTTCTTAACAAATACTTCATGCATTGCGGACAAGTGTTTATACTAATAAGAGTGCTTGTGCACGCTCATGTGAAGATAAATTAGCTTTAGCTTCATTTAATAAAGCAGCTGTGCATAATATTTCTGGGAAGTTAAGCTCAACGTTGCAATATATTTCTTTAAATTTTATTATCCAAAATGATACGATATTTGAATGATTAAATAAGTAATGAATTCACAGAGATTACTTGCTGCCGCGAAACCAATGACTTCTTGCGTCAGAAATCTTTTAATCGTCGAAGGTCGATGTTTCATTCTAGCATCTTACATTTTGGTGATACAATGGATCAGCGATGTTTCATTTTCTCAGATTAATATTTATATAATTATCAACGCTAATTTAAAGAAAATAATTTCCACACTAATATAAAGAAAATATTTACCTTCAGAACTGGTTATAAGAAAACTTCCTAATGTTAATCCTATATGAATGAGACCGATATTTCTTTCAAAAGCTCATCTCCATTGAAAGCCTGTCTTTAAGTTTATTGTCTTAGCATCATTTATCAAATACTTTCATTTCCTTTATGGATTTATTTAAATATGGGCCATTTTTACCTCCATTACACCTTTGCTTCCTCCAAAGAAGCTCAGATGGCCGGTCAAATTCAGTGATGTGTTTTTTCTCTGGAAGATTTCTTGAAAGGATTATGCAGATCGCCATTCATGGTCATTCATGCTATTTTCTTCCGTAATTTGTGTCATGCATCGTTTACTTCCTTAATGTTGGCGAAATGTTTGTATATACCATGGTCCCTCAGTCACGACACTGTTTTTGTTAATCAGTTTGATGACAAAAAAGGAATATTTTTGTATGCTTGTGTATGTTCGTGTCTACGTATGTATATTCATGTACTGCAAGATCTAGAAGTGATGACATTTACTAACAAATATGAAAGCCTTTTCAGTATTAATGAATGTGTGAAAAAGATATACATCCCTTAAAATTTCCTATTCTTAGTAGGAAGTTCGTAGTGGCAAAATAATAATAATAATAATAATAATAATAATAATAATAATAATAATAATAATAATAATAATAATAATAATAATAATTTTAGATAGATCAGATGAATTCATTTATCATTTACAGAGTCAAAAGTAATATTTCGCACTATGTTTTAGACGTCGTCAAAGAAGAATGCGAGAATCTGCCTTGTTTACTTTTATTACAATATACATGAACAAGAATATTTGAACTAAAATTCAGTCTCTAAGTGGTGAGTGGATCAATTAAACAACTAAAACGTTTCATAATTCATATTTTATATTTTTATGCATATATTTTTTAATAACCTTATTAAAGTGACTCCGCAAGAGTATTTTTCGTACACAAGAAGTTCCAGGAACTTAGTATTACACATTTTCCATTTCTTTATAGCCGAATCTCTGACCAAAAAGAGAAAAGGGCTAGTAGTCACCAAACTTAGTAGTATTTATAATGATGATAAAATTTTTTATTTAGGCTACTTTGACTTCATGCATTATTATTATTGTAATAAACCTTTCTATTAAAAAATAATAAAAACACGGATTTGGAAACTGATGAACTAGATTTATGATCACTCACGATAAATCTCCTCTGCAAATAAAATTTAATCCATTGAATAAATTATAAAGATAAAGAAAAGGGTCATTTCGAGATAGAAAATTTGTTTAAAATTCCTTCTTTTTAGAACAAGTTCCTTTCTTATCAAATCACATCGTGTTAATAATTTTCGTTGGTCATAAGCTCAAATTGCAGTAGAATTATCGCAAGACAAAATCCGTCTGCAAATAAGAAACGTCCTTTTGTCAGCCGTGCTCGATAATACTGGAAAGAAGCTGGGCAATATCTTCCTTCATTAACTTTTCTTAGGTAGTTGTGTTTTGTGTTTGAGTTAACCATTGTGTTGTTGTATCTCCATCATCATTTTGTGGAAGGAAATTGAGAACCCAACAATAAAGAAAGAGGATTTACATGCTTGAGAGAGAAGAGACTGAGGAAAGAGGAAAAGAGGAGATGTTCCCTCTGTTCGCTAGAAATGCCAAATGACTTACTTGCATCCCACCTCTAATTCAATTTGTCTGGGTGTAAGAAAAGCAAGTTATTCCAAATCCATTGCATAGTTTGTCAGTTCTACACGGTCTTAGTGTTTGCCTCGGATTAATTACAGATCTAGAGCAAGTCAGTAAATAAACTACTAGCCTCGATTTTTTGAAAAAGAAATGAACGAAACGTGATTGTTTCCTGTTTCATGTTATCTTAACACATTGTATTTTACTTATGGACCAATGATTTATTCCTTTTCATTTTATGGCATCTGCATATATGAATATGCAATATGTCTTAGTGCGAGAGGCGAAAAGATTGATGCATCCCATCGCGTGATCCTCTTATGAAGTACTGATTTATATACAGGAAGTGGACCATTGTGCAATAAAATAAAACGATTGAACATATTATTTTAGTTGCAGTATCTAGTAACCCATTTGATGTAATCCTCTTTATTTAAATTTCCTCTTTTGTAAATACACCCTGAATAGAAAAAATCATCCGAATTCCTTTAAGGCATAAAATGAATACTTAATCATAAATTATTCAGACCTCGAGTATTCCAAATACCTAAGGGTGATATGAGATGCGTTTTACTTTTAGTCAATATAAAACAACCCATATAATTTTGTTTTATCAAAAGCAAAAAGTAGCCTGTATTAAGGTGAACCTTTAACTGGCATTCAAGAAGAATAACACGCTGGCATGATATTTACAGCTCAAGTCCAAAGATAATCTTTCTTATTTTGAAAACACGAATTATGAACCGACATTTATATTACTTAGTTATGCTGCCTTCGACGAGGTAACCTTATTCATTACTTTCTTGTTGGCGAATCGCTCATACAGAAGATCTTGTTGGAACTATTGTGTTCTCTAAACGGTTGTCCTGATTTTGATTTCTTCGACCTGTGCAATGCTACTGTAATGCCTCACATGAATTTCAAATAAATAAAAATTCCCTGCATATATTCTCTTTACTCTAGTACACTAGTCGATTAACTACCAAAACTAATAATAATTGCTATACATCAATAATTCCAGAAGTCTCAGGATTTTTTTTTAAACTATGTGTTGCTATTTTTCAAACTTCGTTTTATTACTTAGCTACATTAACACTCAATAACACCCTAATATTTTCAGAAAGTTACAAAATTAAATCTTTCAGCGTGTATAGGACAGAGAAAGTGACAAATATATACTGTGGGTAAGTGAGACAAGGAAAGAGAGTTTTTGTAAACAATATGTGTAAAGATCGGTTGTCGTATTTGTTATGAAGATTTTTTTAGTACTTTATTTATCAGGAAAGTAAAATGAAAGGTGTTTCAGTTGAAAAAAGTACAGTGTACACACGCACACGCATACATACACAGACAGACAGACAGACAGACACACACACACATATATATATATATATATATATATACGTAGACGACCACATGGAAGGTGAAAATTAAAGACCAGTTACCAAGCGCTTTCGTGTATTGCGTACACTTCTTCGGGGTACAAAGTAAAATAAATAAATAGAGACATAAACAAGATAACTCCACAAAACAAAGATCAAAGTCACCAACAAGCTAACCATCATTACTGAATGCAATCACTAGTTTGAAGAAAACAAATTGTCACATACCAAACAAAAAAATACTTTAAAAATACTTAAGAACTGAAACTACAGTTAGAACAGGCTATTGCTAAAAGGTAACATTGTACTTCCCTACAATTTTATGAACAAGGTAACTATCTAATTTAAAGACCCGAACTAATATTCATAAGTTGATTGTTAAAATGCTTAATAAAGGCAGATTCAATTATATTTTTTCTTAACAATGTGGTTAAAAAAATGATCTCAGATGAATTTTTCCAGCCTACACAATGGTTAAAATCATTCATATGTACAAATAAAGCATTTGTCAATTGGCCTGTTCGAACTACGTAACAATGCTGTTTTAGACGTTAATCTAGTTCTTTACCAGTTTGACCAAGGTATTTATTACTACACACAGCACAAGAAATCGTGTAAATACAGCCATTAATTTGTTTTGGGAGTTACGAACAATGATATTCTGAAGTGTCCTGTATTCTTGTAAACAACATTTATCTTGAAAATTTTCAGTAATTTTTTAATGAAACAAAGATTTACGTTATATGGAAGTGTCAAAATATTTTCTCTCACAAAAAGCTCCCTATTGTTACTGGAATAAAAAATGTTTCTAGCTTTCTGTAAAGATTTGTCGATTAAATACTTTGGGTATTTTAACATAATTCCTATGTCATAAATTTTACAAAATTCCGAGTCTAAGAATTCCGGGCTGCATATCCTTAATGCCCTTAAAAACATGCTGCAAAAAACTGAGAGTTTTACATTAACGTGGTGATGTGAATAATGGTGGACATAAGAACAGACGTTGGTAGGTTTCCTGTAAACATCAGACACAAAACTTCTATCCCTTTTATGAACCAAAACATCTAAAAATGGTAATGAACAATTATTTTCCTCTTCAACGGTGAATTTGATAAAAGGTACCAAATGATTTACCTTGTCCAAGAAACTGTTCAAATTTTCGCACATGGGCCAAACACAAAATATGTCATCAACGTATCGAAACCAAAGAACCCCCTTAGGCAAAATAGCAGGGAATATTTTTACTTCAAAAAACTCCATATATACGTTGCTAAGAACTGGGGAAAGGGGATTTCCCATAGCCATCCCAAACTTTTGCAGGTAATAATTTCCATTAAAAACAAACTTGCAATCCTTAACACATAATTTTATCAATTCTAAAATTTTGTCAGAAGCTAAAGGTAAATCATGCCTAGTTAATTCGTCAGCTAAAAAGGCCAATAAATCGTCAACTGGGACATTGGTAAATAAAGAAGTTACATCAAAACTGACCATTTTAAAGTCGTAATTTATGCGAGAATCACTAATTTTTCCAACAAAATCTGTTAATAGTAACATTAATAAGAAATTAAAAATTGTCTTAAAAGGAAATGATGCTCTAATCAAACAGTTTTCTTCGCAGTGTGCAACTTTACGGTATATGTATGGTCTTATTAAAACACACAAGTTTGGTAATCCTGTCCGCCCAATAATCAGTTCTGTTGGTAGCGTTTCATATAAACTATCTAAATAGTTGGTTCAGATTCTCACGCCTATTGTCGGAAACATATCCCAATCGCATATAAAGAATAATACAGATTTTGTTGAAAAAATTAGTGATTCTCGCATAAATTACGACTTTAAAATGGTCAGTTTTGATGTAACTTCTTTATTTACCAATGTCCCAGTTGACGATTTATTGGCCTTTTAGCTGACGAATTAACTAGGCATGATTTACCTTAGCTTCTGACAAAATTTTAGAATTGATAAAATTATGTGTTAAGGATTGCAAGTTTGTTTTTAACGGAAATTATTACCTGCAAAAGTTTGGGATGGCTATGGAAATTCCCTTTCCCCAGTTCTTAGCAGCCTATATATGGAGTTTTTTGAAGTAAAAATATTGCCTGCTATTTTGCCTAAGGGTTCTTTGGTTTCGATACGTTGATGACATATTCTGTGTTTGGCCCATGCGAAAATTTGAACAGTTTCTTGGACAAGGTAAATCATTTGGTACCTTCTATTAAATTCACCGTTGAAGAGGAAAATAATTGTTCATTACCATTTTTAGATGTTTTGGTTCAAAGAAGGGATAGAAGTTTTGTGTTTGATGTTTACAGGAAACCTACCAACGTCTGTTCTTATATCCACTATTATTCAGATCACCACGTTAATGTAAAACTCTCAGTTTTTTGTAGCATGTTTTTAAGGGCATTAAGGATATGCAACCCGGAATTTTAGACTTGGAATTTTGTAAAATTTATGACATAGGAATTATGTTAAAATACCTAAAAGTTTTTAATCGACAAATCTTTACAGAAAGCTAGAAACATTTTTTATTCCAGTAACAATAGGGAGCCTTTTTGTGAGAGAAAATATTTTGACACTTCCATATAACGTAAATCTTTGTTTCATTAAAAAATTACTGAAAATTTTCAAGATAAATGTTGTTTACAAGAATTCAGGGACACTTCAGAATATCATTGTTCGTAACTCCCCAAAACAAATTAATGGCTGTATTTACACGATTTCTTGTGCTGGGTGTAGTAAAAAATACCTTGGTCAAACTGGTAAAGAACTAGATTATCGTCTAAAACAGCATCGTTACGTAGTTCGAACAGGCCAATTGACAAATGCTTTATTTGTACATATGAATGATCTTAACCATTGTATAGACTGGAAAAATTCATCTGAGATCATTTTTTGTAACCACATTGTTAAGAAAAATATAATTGAATCTGCCTTTATTAAGCATTTTAACAATCAACTTATGAATATTAGTTCGGGTCTTTTTGAATTAGATAGTTACCTTGTTCATAAAATTGTAGGGAAGTACAATGTTGCCCTTTAGCAATAGCCTGTTCTAACTGTAGTTTCAGTTCTTAAGTATTTTTAAAGTATTTTTTGTTTGGTATGTGACAATTTGTTTTCTTCAAACTAGTGGTTGCATTCAGTAATGATGTTTAGCTTGTTAGTGGCTTTGATCTTTGTTTTGTGAAGTTTTCTTGTTTGTGTCTCTATTTATTTATTTTACTTTGTACCCCGAAGAAGTGTACGCAATACTCGAAAGCGCTTGGTACCTGGTCTTTAATTTTCACCTCTCATGTGGTTGTCTACGTATATATTTGTCACGTGCAGTTTGGTGACTTATTGCTGATATATATATATATATATATATATATATATATATATATATATATATATATATATATATATATATATATATATATATATATATATATATATATATATATATATATATATATATATATATATATATATATATATATATATATATATATATATATATATATATATATATATATATATATATATATATATATATATATATATATATATATATATATATATATATATATATATGAATACTCTAAGCAAATATATATATATATATATATATTATATATTGAATATTGCTACATTGCAAACACTTAAGCCCTTATTGCAAAAATACCAGGCAGTAGGGGAGAGCGGTATACCCACAGACCTAGGAGTGATAGGAGAGTTTTGACCAGTGAGTGTCTCATATTGTTTTAGGTAGAGGTTTTAAGGGTCCCAGCAGAGAACATGTGCTGGGGTAGAGAGCTGTTCCTGCTTTAATCTCAAAATTCAATCTACCACCGGCTGAGTTTTCGACCTTTTTTTGCTGGCCAAGTCTCTTTTCCTATTTCCAGGTACAGGAAGCATCCATAGTCTGAAGCAAAGCCTCCAACAACAACCGAGACCTCAAAACACGAGGGTCACTGCTATCCAAAGTTCAGTTCAACCCAGACCAGTCCAGGAGTTGCTACTCACGGGTGACTTTTGCCCATACAACTCCACAGCTGGGGTAACTTTGGAACTCACGCTTTCACGATGGATGGAAGTACCAATTCTCAGACATCGCCAATAACTTGCATCACAGCGACATAAGGCTGTGTGTGAGAGAAAAAACAGGAAGCAACAAAAGTACAAGTCCCGGAAAGGAATACTGGTTGGCCAGTATCGTTTTCTTTGACTCGTTATTCTCTCTCTTGCACATTTCATCGTCTCAGTAACTCCTTGTCTTTTCCATTTCAACAGTGAATCTACTACCTTCATGTGAAATTCCTTGACAGTGTATAACGTAATTCCCACCCATAGCTAGCAGGTGAGTAGAGTAAAGGAACTCCCTCGAATTCTTGCATTTATTCAGTCACAGAGAGAGTATCATCTCAGTGTTAGTCTTACCTGGAACTGTCTCACTCCAGGAATGTTATCAGTGTCGTTACCAGCCCAACCATGTTTCTGTGTTCCTGATTGCCTGGGGATTTCCGCCCTACCAGTGCTGATAGAATTATTGCTTAATTGGCTTACTGGTCCACTTGCATGTGGCCAGTATAGTAAACGTGACGCATTATCCATTTCACTCAGTCATTGCTGTTGTGTAACCTCCAAGTTAATTAATTTAGTGAAAGTGTCCCAGTTTTCCTTGGTAATTTCTTCCTTGCTATGATTGTAAATAATACAATAATTTTAAGAAATTCACTTTCACTTGGTGACCTACCATTTATTACTTGATTTTGGATTTTTATTAGTTTATGGGCTTACGAGGAGGGTTTTGTAAGACCAAGATTAATTCAAAATAAAATATGCAGTCTCCTCAGCATAATCTGTAACAGTGGCAAAACCTGCCGGTGTGTTGCTAATTATTAGGATTAGAATTAACTAAGTAATCACCTCCCCAATCTTAGCAGTTAATTTGCACCTAAAACATTCAAATTACTTCAGACATGCAATTTCGAACCAGCACTGAAAGTTAGTGTGGTTTTAGAACCGTAGTGTTTTAAATTGTTTATTATGTCTTGATAGGTAAGAAATTATCGATCTAGTGCATGGGTACTCTGATTTGCAATTAGGAAATAAATTCAAACCGGTGAAAGTGAAGGTGAATCTCAGCAGAGCCCGTTGTAAATTTAGCGCCGCCAAACTTCCACGGTGGTAGACAGAGTCACAGAGCACATAGCCAGTCAGGAAGTGAGTTATGAAGTTAGGGTTTCTTGCCATTTGCATGTCGGTAACCTGCATGAAATTCACTAGTCGTCAGGTAGTAATATTAACCATTAGCTAGGTGAGCACAGTGTATGAAATTCGGGAGAAAGTGCGTAATTTCTCTTCAAGTAGGTCAATAGAAGTTCATGTATCCACGAGGAAGAGAAATACCATGAGTGGCAACCGCTCCCCTGTCTGCTAGAAACACCATCTGCTTCTTCGTGCAAGCCGGTTGATTTCGTTCACCAGAAAAGTCTCTCTCACTCTCACAATTCTTAGGTAGTTTAGTCACTGTTTTATTTGTGTATCATTTATCCAACAAAGTAGATCATTACAAATACACGTATTTCTCGAAATAAGAGATTTTCTTGCTCTTTCTATGTGTGTGTGCATACATTTCCGTACGTGTGACGAGTACTAGTAGAATTCGTCCACCACCCACACATACAAGTAAGCCTCACCTTATGATCCTCCAACTTTGTTTTGTGTCAAGAATAGCAACTTTTTTTAAATTCCTAGTACAGTAAAGTATCATTCATGCTTTCAAGCATTATTATTTTCTATGCATACTCGTGGATCCTTCCATCAGAGAAAATTTCGGTATTTCTTTTTGTATCTCGTAAATTAGCGAGAGCGAGTGTTCTAGTTTGTCTGTTCGAGTGAGTCACTTGCTCAGCCAACATTTTGCTTTTGTTTGTAAACAAATCACGCATGTAGTCGCGGCCTTGAACTGTCATTCGTTATCCGCGCTGAAGAGTTGTCATTTAATTCATAACATGCATTGTTTATTTGCACAAGTTTGGATACTACTGTTAGGGAATCATTTTCCAATTACTTTCAAATTTTACAAATTACTTTAAATTTATTGACAAGTAGACACTCTTATTTATTATTGCTACTTACAAGCATAATAATTTTGCGTTTGACATAGACGTAAATGTTACCTACCACTTCATAAGGGCTATTGATCACTGCCATCTCGTTCATTGTAATATAAGAGGGAAACTTAAGCATTTTCTTAGCTCTGCTATTATCTTTATTATGCATCCTTAAGTTACATTCTTTGCTTATTCTGTTTGCAAGAGATTTAATTTTCCTAAGTTATTCCTTGTACCCATCATTGTTGGGAACAGGAATCTTTAACCTTGGCATATGAGTTGATTCAGTTATGACCCTTGCCTTCATAATAATTGTTGGCTTAGCAAACATTAATTTTATGTGTCAGATATTAATTTCTGGAATCAAGTTCTTTTATAAAAAGCCACTGTCCCCGCGAGTGTTGATTTCCGCTGCACCCTAGACAAGCAAATGTAGTCATTGCTACTGTCCCCTCAATATGTTGATTTTCTGCTATGCCTTTGATAAGTGAATTTATCTATTGCTAGAATAAAGCACTAGGTAGCATTTTACTGGAATTTCCCAGTCTTATACATACCCAACTTGGAACTTTATGAACCCATTTGTATCCTGTACTTATCAATGTGCTTATTGTGCTAATTTTATATTTTTTGTGTGTTCCACACAGTTCATTCACGTACCATTGTTGCACTGCATGTTTATCTAATTAATCTGTTCTAACTGAAACACACCTCTACTCCCATTACCAATGTGTCCATAGGCAAGTTAAACATTTCTGTGTTTTTATACACAAAAGTATGCAAGTGCCATCGTTTACTACATATTATTTAATTACCGTATATGCCCTCATCCACTACGTGTTTTTAAATAACTGCTTCAAGCATTCAGCCTCTGCATGACTGGCTTGACTATTGATCACCTCATGTAGGCTCAACCAAACTGTTCTTGGTGAACCAATCTGCACATTTTTGTGCCTTTGAATTATTCAGTTCTTCAGAAACCAGTCACACCTTGTAGTGTGTCATATCTCTGTTCTTCGGAACCATACTGCACTTTAGTGCCAGTGCCACCCCATCACAAGGGGGCATTCACAAGGCTTGTGTATAAACCACAAGCAAACAGCACATTGAGTGCCAACAAAAAACTTTTGCTTCCACCCGTCACGTGTGCTCTGCTTTGTGTGGAGTGACTTTCCTTCTTGGCAATTGATTGTACGGCCATCCTACGATTCTAGCATTTCTGGGGAATTAATACCCCACTCTAAGCATTAGCAACCATGTCTGTTGAGGAGTACAAAACCTTTATAGCTATAGAGAAGAGTATGACATTAATGGGAGAATAGCTGCTCCATTGGGCTCAGGATCAAGTAGCTACTGCTAAGAAAGCCAGAGAGGAAGAAAGAGAGTACGAATTGCAGCTGGAGTGGCTGAAACAAGAAGAGAAGGAGAAGCAGGCAGAGAAGCAGTGACGGCATGAAGAACAAGAAAAGGAAAAGGAGCAATGAGAGAAAGAGAAGGAGCAACGAGAAAAGGAGAAGCAGCAACAGCATGAACTAGCCCTAAGGGAGAAGGGGCTAACCTTAAAGGAAAAAGAAGCCGAGCTAGAAAAAGCCATGCAAGACAGTGCCGTGGCAATGGCCCAACACTGATTCGCACATCCCATCTCGGTCTAAGCGCCTTCCATTATCTCAAATATCAGCCACCTCATGCCAAAGTGGAATGGAGCAGAGCCAGAAGCATGGCTAGATTAGGTGGAAACACTCTTATCTGAGTACAATCTGACTGAAACTGAGAAGGCCATGATTCTTGCAAACACATGACAGGAAAGGGTCAGGACACCTTAAATTCCTTAGAGAATGGCAACAAGGGAAACCATGATGAGGTCAGTTATGCAGTAGCAATTACATTTGAAATTACACCAGAGCACTGGAGGCAAAGATGGCGAGGTCTTCCCAAGGAGATCAGTCAAACATGGATTGATGCTGTGGCGTGCCAAGACATCGAAGATATATTAAATCAGATGCAGCTGGAGAACTTCCTCTATTATGCTCCTGGCCCTTTGGCACTGTACATCAGCGAAAAGCAGCTAAACTATTCACAGATTGCTTCTGACTGGAAGATGCCTACAAGACATAACACCCAGCCTCCACCACTTCAAATAGGTGCATAGTCCCCCCTGACCCGTTGCCTTAGTAGTCCAACCAACAATGGACCTTCTAATACACCTGTATATGCTAATTGTAAAAAGTAGGGCATTTAACAGCCCAGTGCAAAGCTAAAGGGGGGGACCATGGCAAGCCCCCTCTAATCAGAATTCCCAGCCAGTTCACACTGTGACCACTCCTCATAGAGATTATAGTAAGGTCTATTGCCACACCTGTCAGAAATACAGACATTCCTTGAAGTTTAAGGATTGTCCCAGAAATATAAATCCTACGATTGTTGCTCTAGCAGCCACACATTCCTTATCTTTTGGACCCCCGGTAGTGGACCCCATTTATGTGGCACCTCCTAGAGGTAGTTAGCATGCTAAATAGGTCTCAGCTTTTGAAGACAATGGTGCTCATATCTCCCTCATAAGGTGAGACAAGGTACCCTATGATGCCATCATTCAAGAACACAAACCTGCAACTGTTGTAGGCATAGATAATTAGAGGCAGACATTTCCAACAGTCCGATTGCAGGTCATTAGACCCCATAGAAGCAAGATCTATATGGTGGTAGTAGTAAATGAAATTCCTAGAGGCTATGACTTCCTCCTAGGACAGGACCCTCCATACCAGCCCCGTCCTGGGCCTACCATGAGTCCTGCGCCTTGTAAGTCTCTGTCAGAAGTCAATGTTCATCCCGGCCCTGCCATTGAGCCACTGCCAGTGCCTATGCCTGGCTAGACAAGTACTTCAACCAGACTACGTTGAGGCCCCCACAGAGCCAGATACTGGTTCTCTTCAAAGTTTATAACCTGGAGCATCTGGAACCACCGACGTTTCCCATCCAAATCTAGTGCCTGAGCCTGCCTCAATGACAATGCCAGTGCACAGTGCCAATCTCCCTCCAGGAGATTCTAATCCAACCCCCTTCTTGTCTACTGGCCTGGCACTGCTACTTGTGCCCAACCAAGAGCCAGCCTGAAGTTCAGTAGGGTCTTTTCTGGATTCCCCCTACCACAGAGGAAGCTCATCCCCTGGCACAGCCTTGCAACCCATGCCTGAGTTGGTCCTCGTAACCTGCGATCCCCTTGCACCTACATCCACTTCTTTTACTTCATTTCAATCCCCAGCAGACAAGCCTCTAGTGGACAAATCCATACAAGAAGTTCTGTTTAAGCTGGTCACCGATGTGGCCGCCATACAACAAAGGCTAGCAGAACAAGTTGACACCACCGCTGTCCAGGTTGTTGCAGCAGACGAGGCAGTGGCAGACCTAGTGCCTGTTTTGCCAGATGACAGTACATATATTGCCATTCCAGGTCTAAGTCCTGAGGGTAGTGGCATTGCAGGTTTAGACCTGGCACCAGTGTCTTCTCAACCTCCTCTGGAACCACGTACCCAGGTTCCAGCTAGGAGACCTAAGCCTAAAGTGCAGAGGAAAGCAAGGATGAAAAGGAGTAGGTAGCGTTGGAGGTCATTGGAGTCATTGCTCTGATATGACACTCATATTATATAGCTGTAACAGTGCCTCATTTATAGAGCAGACCTATCTCCTAATCCAGAAAGGATGTCTAGGGTTGTCTACTACCTTTAATCAGTATTGCTCTATTGAAAGACTTTACTTTGTATTTCACTACGTCTGTTCTTCAGCCCAACCAACTGAAGAGCGAGTCGTAGCCTTTTTAGAATTTGTTTAATTCTTTATTACATCGTGTTGCATTCCATTGTATTTTGTATCATGCATCATAGAGTAACTAATTCATATGTATTTCATTTTTTTAATGCTGATAAACTTGTATTGTTAACTTTATGTCATAGCTTAAGGATCGGCCGCCTAAAAAAAACCAATAATCTTTAAAAATTCGATTTGCTGAAAAAAATTCTATGGCTTCGTATAGGGTTCAATTAATGTGTCCACGAAATATTATCGTATTTCTCTAGTTATGGCCTAAAATGTAACAATAACTATATACCCATAAAACACCAGTAGCGCAAATGATTTAGTCTGGTATAGTTTTTGCGATATATATTACGAAAACTTCCTTTGAAATGAAATGTATAATGTCAATAATATCCTACTCGGCACCTTTTAGTTATTCTAGCCATGACAACGCACACGTCATACCATGACGCTGACTGTAACCGAGAGTTGCCTATAAACTTTCAAGCTAGAAGGACACGTTTTTTCATGCTCGCTAGCCTTGACTGAACTCTGTATTTTCTGCGGTGTTTTGTTTTTTCACCGTGCCTAAAAGGTCCAAGAGTTCACTTCATGCTTCTAGAATGCGGAAAAGCCAAGTGGAAAGTCCAGGCGAGAAGTAGAAGAAAGAGTTCAAGAAATTAGTGCCACAGAGGGGAATGGAGCGACGGAGAGAGAGAGAGCTGTCGCCCATCAAACGGCACAGGCAGCGATCTCTGCTGACCAGAGACCAACCACATCCACCCCTAAACGCCTCTTTATTTGTTCGTCACTACCAAAGGGCAAAGATATTTTAGAAAAAGAAAGCAGTAGCTCGGAGGCTGATATTATAGACGATCCTGAAAAATAAAATGATCATAATAAGTGAAGCAAGACTTGATGAATTACTTGAATCACGAATCCCTAATTGTGAATGTAAAGTAATTCCCAGGATCCATTTGGCAAGGGATGGATTCGAGACACTAATAAAAAGTGTAGGCAACTATGATACCTAGAGTAATACCTTGCAGCAAGATCAGACAGGGGACCAGGAACCTAAAATTTATAAGAATGTGTCTTAGGCACATAAATAATCAATTAATATTCTTATTTATAATCATTTTGCATTAATTAATACCCAAAAATAAAAATTAAAACCATAGAATTAATTGTAACACAGTCTTTGAAGTCCCTTTTACTTTTTTTTATGTAACTAAAACTTTGAAGGCCCGTTTCTCAAAACATAAGTTTTTCGCCTTTAAAATGCATCTCCTCCCTTAGTATTGGACCAATCTAAATGAAATTTTAAATATAACATGGGAAAAAATGGTAGATTAAAACAAAGCCGGGGATTTTTAATATTTCGAGTTTCTGATTTTTGGCAATTTTTTTTTCTGTAATTTTTCCAGGGAAATTTCATTAAAAAAATTCATATCTCGAAAAATAATTGAAAAATCAAAATCCCCGGCTTTGTATCGAAGGTCCATATGTGTTTTATACGTAGTTCAAATCTCATGCCTTAAAACCAAAAAGCAAAGGAGGAGATCCATTTTGAAAATGGCCATTTTTGGCCGAAAAATGCTCTGGCGTCACAAAACCTAAGGTCACTGAACAAAAATTTTTCCCCAGAAGTTCCACACAATATCCTTTAACAAACCCCTATATATCAACAACCTGTCGTTAAAAAGTCGGAAACCGCCGATCCTTAAATGACTTTTTTGCAATTTTCTTTATTCTCTGCCAGTAGCTAGTTATGATTAGTGCTTCATTCACTTGGTTCTGTGTGTCATTCAGTTAGATAAATAATGTCCTTGAGTCAGTAGTAGTGCCAGTTCATTTTATTCCACAGACAGTATCTTTAAATAAATACAGGCACCCTTTAAGCTAGTGTTAGAGACGTCAAGTTAAGTTATCTAAAACACTCACTCTCCTTAGGGGATAAGTTAGAATTACATCTAAAACTTTTTCCAATTTTGCATTGGGCAATGATCCATTATGAGAAGTACTTAACATAATCTATCTCATCGGCTCGCTAGTACAGACCTTCACACCCGAAAAGGAGTGAAATGTCCTCTTAAAAGTGGAGCTTTTATGAATGTCACCGCTATATTACTAACTCTTAAGCCCTTCTTATAGCAAAAATACCAGGCAGTAGGGGAGAGATGGATACCCATAGACCTAGAAGTGATAGGAGAGTTTTGACCAGTGAGTGTCTCACCTTTTTCAGGTAGGGGTTTTTAAGGGTTCGAAGAGAGAACACGTGTGGGGGTAGAGAGCTGTTCCCTGTCTTTATCTCAAAATTCAGTCTACCACCCACTGCGTGTTTTACCTTTTTGCTAGCCAAGCCTCTTTTCCTACCTCCCGGTACAGGCTGCATCTGTAGTCTGAAGCGATGCCTCCAACAACAACTGATACCTAGAAACACATGGGTCACAGCCATCCAGAGTTCAGTTCAATCCAGACCAGTCCAGGAGTTACTCCTCACAGGTGACCTTTGCCCGTACAACCACAAAGCTTGGGTGACATTGGAACTCACACTTCCTCACACTGGACAGAAGTACCAATTCTCGATCATCACCAATAACTTGGATCACATCGACATAAGGTTGTGTGAGAGCGAAACCAGGAAGTAACGAAGGCATGTGCCACAGAAGAGAAAATTGGTTAGCCAATATCTTTTTCTTTGATTTTTTATTCTCTCTCTTACACATTTCACCATCTCAGTAACTCTTTGTCTTTTCAATTTCAACAGTGAATCTATTACCCTCAAGTGTAAATTCACTGACGGTGTATAATGTAATTCTCACCCATTGCTAGCAAGTGAGTAGAGCAATTATTCAACCATAGAGAGAATATCATCTCAGTGTTAGTCTTACCTGGAACTGTCTCATTCCAGGAATGTTATTGGTGCCATTACCATCCGAGCCATGTTTCTGTGATCCTGATTGCCCGAAGATTTCCATCCTACCGGGACTGATAGAATAACTGCCTAATTGCGTTACAGGTCAACTTGCATGTGGCCAGTATAGTAAATGTGATGTGTTATCCATTTCACTCAGTCATCACTGTTGTGTAACCTCCATGTTAACAAATTTAGTGATAGTGTCCCAATTTTCCTTGGTAATTTCTTCCTTGCTGTGATTGTAAATAATAAATTAATATTAAGAAATACACTTTCACTTGGTGACCTACCAATTATTGCTTTATTTTGCATTTTTATTAGTTTACAGGTTTTGTAAAGCCAAGATTATTAATTCAAAATAAAATAGTGAACTCATGGGAATCTGTAACAATATATATATATATATATATATATATATATATATATATATATATATATATATATATATATATATATATATAAATTTCTGACTCATTCGGGATCGAACCCAGGTCTCTCAGGTGGAAAGCAAGGGCGTTATCCACTGGCCCAGTGGATAACGCCCCTTGCTTTCCACCTGAGAGATATATATATATATGAGTCAGAAATTTATTTCTGTTCCGCACGTGATTGTGTGTTGATGATTTCTATATATATATATATATATATATATATATATATATATATATATATATATATATATATATATATATATATATATATATTGTTAGGAACAATCGTTTGTCGATTGTTCCCTTGGTGGATTGTTGCCTCCTTTGCTTTTGTTTGTTTTTCGTGCTGGTGAGTTGACGTCTGTCATGGAGTGCTTGACAGCGTCAGTCAGGTTCGTAGCAGCAACGAGCCAGGTTCTGGAGGGCAGAACGACCGATGGTCCAGGGCAGCAGAAGGTATCCGTACCTGCGACTTTGCGAGTCAGGTTCGTAGCAGCAACGAGCCAGGTTCTGGAGGGCAGAACGACCGATGGTCCAGGGTAGCAGCAAGCCAGCTGGAGTAGCAGCAGCAGGTTTCCGTACCTGCGAGTCAGGTCCCGGTAGCAGACCCGTGAAGAGTTTCTTGAGGACGAGATGGTTGCCGTGTCGGCTCTGTCATGGTCGTCATTGGAGGAGGACGTCAGTACATTTCTTGAAGGACGAGATGGTTGCCGTGTCGGCTCTGTCGTGGTCGTGGAGAGGACGTCAGCACATTTCTTGAAGGACGAGATGGTTGCCGTGTCGGCTCTGTCATGGTCGTCATTGGAGGAGGACGTCAGTACATTTCTTGAAGGACGAGATGGTTGCCGTGTCGGCTCTGTCGTGGTCGTCCGATATTGAAGAAGGACGTCAGTACTGTTCCTTTAGGCTGCTTAATTACGTATTTGTTGTAATAGTTATTTTACAGGTTTTCCGTTATTTTACAGCTTTTTCATTATTGGTATTATGTTTTGTGCTGCTTGTTATTTTTGTTTATGCTGCCTGTTTACTACTGTTTATGCTGTTTATTATTGTATAATTATTTATGCTGCTGGTTTGATGTAGATATATCATTTGTTTCATCATTTATGTAACCTGCTTCTTTATGCTGCTCTTTTGTTATACCGCCTTGGTATCATATTATTTATACTGCTTGAGTGTTGTTCGTGTTATTTGATTATTAATTATGTTGTAAGCTATGCTAGCATATTATTTATGCT
>NC_089761.1:10047447-10054947 GCF_040412425.1 Macrobrachium rosenbergii
CAGCATTTGATAATACTTTATCACTAGCTTTTTCAGATCTTGACAATTTTTTTTCAACTTGATGCTGATCATACTTCTCTTGCAGACTATTTTTTTCAGTTTTACTTGCATTTTCAAAGGTTGCACATGTGTCACATTGATCTTTTTTCGGGGTGAAAAAAGAAATTTTGTAATCTTCAGTGAACATCTTGTAGAACATAGAGTATTTCTCAAACGGTGCATTATTCTCTTTGCATTTTGAAACATAATCTCTATGGATATCAGCAACAGTCTTGCTTCCGTCAATGAAAACTCTCGATGTATTAGCCCTGAGGTAATGACTCTCAATTTTTGGAATGGAATCAATATGAGCCTTCATTCCGTCCTTGATACCTTCATCAACGGTGTGGTGATTACTGTGCTTACCTCTCAGATCATTTTCAATCAAATTTCCACAAACTTTATTCTTCTTTTCCAGGACTGTGCGGATAGGGCGGTCATTGATATCTAATGTGTTTATGAAAAACAATTTGCACACCCTAACTCTTCCTTCATTCAATTTGAAATAAAAAGCATTGTTAGGTTTTCTTTGTTGTCTTGTACCTCCGACACAGACATATCTGTACTTTGGTACAATTTGATCAATTGCATTAGCAATAAACTGTCTTTGTTTGTCAATATCACCCAATTCCCAGTAGGATGCAAATATGGACATTCTTTGTTTTTCAGTAAATTTCATTGAGCACCTCAACCTGCATTTTTTTCGCAAGGCGGCTTTACTTTTCTTTCTTCCCGTTCTTTTCTCTCTTTGGTATGCATTACATACCGTTTTCCTTCATTTCGTAGTTTTTTCTGGAGACTTCGCCCCCAATTTTCAGGTCGTTTCTTCCTTTTCGAACCTCTTTTAGCTGGGCTTTCTAATTCTTTGGTGACCTTATTTCCAAGTGTGGCAGCGTCACTATTTCCACGTCTAGCAGCATCACTATTTCCAAGTGTAACAGCGTCACTATTTCCAAGTCTAGCAGCATCACTATTTCCGTGTAGCAGCGTCACTATTTCCAAGTGTAGCAGCGTCAAAATTTTGATTCAGAGAAGAGTCATCGTCATTACTATCAACTCCTTCTGAATCTTCATCATAATTTGGTTCATAGTTCTTATTCGCAACTGAATCATCAGAGTCCAGCACATCTGGTGATGCTGCATGAGTTGATGATGAACTGCTCTTTGACGAGGATGATGAGGAACTGCTGCTTGATGAAGAGGTACTGCTTGATGTAGAACTATGTCTTGATAATGAACTTTCACCGGAATTTCTGCACTGCATTGTAGACATCTCTACACTCTTGGTGTTCTGGGAAGAACTTGGTGGTGTCTCGTGTTGGTTTGCTAGGACTTCGACATTCTTTCCTGCAACAATGTAAGCAACATAATTATTATGTAACATGTATTCTCTACAGTAATGATGTCAGTTATAATTATTATACTTGCATTACGTAGGAGATATTTTAAAGGTAAAAATTTTTATCATCGTTGATTTAATTATATGAAATAATAGACAAATCTTAATCCTTCAGCAGCTTACCTGACTCAGAGACATTTTCAGTCACTTCATTCTCCTGCGATGATGCATCTTTTGTTTTTCCACTGATTTCAATGCCAACTGTAACAGTTGTTTGCCTCGACTAGTCATATTTACCTGTATTATATTGATTTTTAGGCAATCACTCAAACTTTATGCTCAGAGTAAATGTCTTAACTGAAGCTTTAAACTTATCCTAGTATCATACTTTGTTGTAAGAACAACATAATCAAATATGTATCATGAATGAAATATGCAATTCTGAACAGTTTTGGTTCAATAATGTCATAAATATACTTAGATCTAATTTCATATAGTCAAGCGACTGCTTGCTTGGTTGTAAGAATGACACAAAACAAAATATTTCGATTGCATGTACACTTTACTTTCAACAACGTCATATTTTGATATATGTAGGCAAGAAATTGAATAAATATTGTTTCAATATCGCATTAAAGTCTAAATAATTCACTGTTCAACAAAAGTTATGATATCAAACAATTACTAACCTCGTCAGAACACTGTCATAATAAGAAATATGTCACTGTTGCTGGAACAATAACGATGCTTTCTCTACAACAGTCATGACGCAACTGAAATACAACACTATGACAACCAAACGATAAGTTTGAATTTAGATGAGTCACTATGCCTTGAGCGACATCTGGTGGCCAGTTTTGCTGCTAGAGTTATGGCGTTCTTACTACAAATAAATATAGAAAATGGCAAATTCAGTGGTATAAATAACTCAAAATCTTAAATTTTTGAGTTATGTCATTGTTGAAATGAATGAGCGATATATTTGTGACTTTCACACTCTGTATCAGTCCTTCGTCAATGGCTTGGAAATAAAGTCGAAACCGGTCAGACCTACACCCCATTTCTTATATTTCACCTGTGGTAATGTGTGATATATATATATATATATATATATATATATATATATATATATATATATATATATATATATATATATATATATATATATATGTATATGTATCAAGTTTGCTTAAGACTATGTACTCTTGTTTTTCTGCACAAGATGTTAGAACAGATTGAAAAGGGGTACTCCAAGGTCAGTGTCAGCAATCCAAGTGCCTGAGCTAATCCTAGACATCTGTTCTTAACCTGATTCCATATGTAATGACCTTTGTATGCATGAAAATAGTTATAATCCTTTTTTATCTCAGTTATGTTTGTAAAATCGAGTTTTCTTTTCAATACCTTCTTCTGTTTTAAATAGTTTGCTTGAAAATACCTTTGAGTAAAGGTGAAAGATCTTGTACTGCATCATTTCTCCTTCTTCATAGCCTTATATTGCTTATAACTTATACCACATCGTTATTCCATGACAGAAGTTATACATATTTATATCACACACACACCTATTAATATAATATATATATATATATATATATATATATATATATATATATATATATATATATATATATATATATATATATATATATACATACACACACACACACATACACACACACAC
This sequence comes from Macrobrachium rosenbergii, assembly GCF_040412425.1. NCBI lineage: Eukaryota > Metazoa > Arthropoda > Malacostraca > Decapoda > Palaemonidae > Macrobrachium > Macrobrachium rosenbergii. Next base: position 10,050,510 of record NC_089761.1, read on the forward strand.
ACACACACACACGCACACACAGACACACACACACATATATATATATATATATATATATATATATATATATATATATATATATATATATATATATATATATATATATATATATATATATATATAATCATGAAACTGCAAATGTCGTTTTTAATATCAAATTCGCTGAGAGTATCTCCGATGGAGAATTATCACCGAAAGGAATTTATATAAGTGATAAATGAACGAGTACCACTGGGGTTCGCGTCCCAGTGGTACTCGTTCATTTATCACTTATATAAATTCCCTTCGGTGATAATTCTCCATCGGAGATACTGAGGTAGCGTGAATTTGATATTAAATGACATTTGTAGCTTCATGATTGTATATATATCATGGTGTGATAAAAATTTATATATATATATATATATATATATATATATATATATATATATACACACACACATATATATATATATATATATATATATATATATATATATATATATATATATATATATATATATATATATATATATATATATATATATATATATATATATATATATATATATATATATATATATATATATATATATATATATATATATATATATTATATATTAATAGTGTGTGAGTGTGATGTAAGTATGTATAACTTCTGTTACAGGAATAACGATGTGATATAAATCATAAGCAATATAAGGCCATGAAGAAAGCAAAACGATGTGGTACAAGATCTTTCACCTTTACCCTAAGGCATTTTCAAGCAAATTACTTATATCATAAGAGGGTATTGAAAAGAAAACTCGATTTTATAAACATATCTGAGATAAAAACAAGGATTATAACTATTTTAATGCATACAAAGGTCATTACATACCTAATCAGGTTAAGAACAGATGTCTAGGATTAGCTCAGGCACTTGGATTGTTGACACTTACCTTTGAGTATCCCTTTTCAAACTGTTCTAAAATCTTGTGCAGAAGGGGACCAAGAGTATATATAGACCTAAGCTTAACTTGTTTTTTTTTTCCTTTGTCAATTATGGACGTTCATTTAAAACTGGTCAAAACAATAGTATTCTTTTTGTACAGCTAAATGAAAAATTATATATGATGGATATGTCCCATAGCAGTAAAAACAGCATCCAGATATTTTCTTGAACCTGCATTAGTACAACTTATGAAGAAAAATCGTATTAATATAAGCCCGGTCTATGCGCTTTCCGTCCCATTCTGTACAACATGTTCAAAGGAGATTCAAAAAAATTAACTATGGCATGTCAGATATCCTTGTTAATGTCTTTTTCTTCACGTCGTTTTATCCAAGTGCCAGAGTTGATACTGGACAACTGTTCCTCGCCTACGTCCCAACTTAATGACCTTTGTATGCATTAAAATTACTGCATACGTTTTTAATTTAAGGACATATTAATTTTCTTTCCTGTGTTCAAGGCTTGTAATGATATGTAAATAGAGTTGATAATATACCTGATGCTACATCTGTACAAGTACGTACATCTGGCGAAAATTACAGGTGTGTATATATATATATATATATATATATATATATATATATATATATATATATATATATATATATATATATATATATATATATATATACATACATACATATTTTAGAATCTACCGGACACTTTTACCAGAAACATATGTATTTCTAATAGCCATAATGCCCTCTTAACTTCTCGAATTCTTCGTGCTTTTTTGGATATGCTTGTAACTACAAAGGCGTAAGATCCAAACGCAAAAAAATTGAAGAGACTGTGATGGCCGGTTGCGGGAAATGAACCCGCGTCACCATAATCACAAGGAGGTCACGTTGCCGACTTGACCACGAGAAGGACATAGTAGTAAAAACAGCATCCAGATATTTTCTTGAACCTACATTAATACAACTCGTGGTCAATTATTATTATCATTATCATTCAGAAGATGAAATCTATTCATATGGAACAAGCCCACAAGGGCCATTGACTTAAAATTCAAGCTTCCAAAGAATATAGTGTTCATTAGGAAGAAGTAAGAGGAGGTAAAAGAAGATCCCTCTTATTAAAAACTAAAAATGAATTAAGAAATTAAGAAATGGATAAAAATGAATTAAAATGCAAGAATAGTATTAGGGCAGTAATGCATTTCATCTTAACTTCAACTTCTTAAGTTCCAATTGCACAACATCCTCTGAGAGGCTGTTCTACAGTCCAACAGTGTGAGGAATAAAGGTTCTCTAGAACTGAGAAGTTCGACAGCGAGGCACATTTACTCCATAGTGGTGTTGCTGTTCAGCGAATCTGGTTGCTCTCGGCAGGTAAAGGGGATTAGGGATAAATTGTAAATGTGAAAGATCTCTATTAAATACAACTTATGAAAATGTGAGAAACAAGAGACCATCTGTCGATGATTCAAGTCATAACTGCTACTATTAGCAAACAGACACCTACCACCAAGAGCCGCTATATCCAAAAAGACAAATCTCTGGCAGAAGCAGACATCCACACCAGAGAACAGTATTCTAGTAAAGGAAGTACAAACGACCTAAAACAGGTTGTATTGATTTTATCACTGTTGTAAATATATGAGACCTCACAATCAACACCTAACTTTCGCCCGGCATTTGCTGAAACTTTAATTAGATGTTTCTCAAAAGTTATATGTGAGTCAAAAGTTACAGCTAGAATAGTTAAGGCTTCAGACTCATTCAGCAAAGTTCCATCCTGAAGGGGAGGATGGGTTTGGAAATCTGTACGAGATCCGCTAATCAATAGTGTTTTTATTTTAATGGAGTTCATCCTCATACCCCACCCACTACATCATTCTCTGATACTGTCCATGTCCCGATTGATGCTGAGGGCAGCTCCATTTCTCATAAGTGGAGACTTTACCACACCCAGAAGTGTTGCATCATCGGTATACTGAACAATCTTTTTTCTAGGCCAACAACCATATCACTTATATACACTAAAAATAACAGTGGACAACGAACACAACCCTGTGGAACTCAAGACAAAATAGGCCTTAGTCCACAGCAACTTCCTGCTGCCTATTTGTAAGGAGATCTTGACGTAATCCTAAAACATATCCACAAACTCCAAGACTCTGAAGTTTATAAATAAGTGCCTTGTGATTTAATAAATCGAAAGCAGCACTAAAATCTATTTGAATCACTCTGCACTCAAAACCCCTATCAAGGTTCCCTTGCAAATGGCAAGTCAAGTCTAAAATAGCATCACAGGTACACCTAAATGTTTATATGCATATTGACTATCAGCTAACAATTCTTTAGATTCTACATACTTATATAGTGACTTAACAATAAGTTTTTCAGCAACTTTGGAGAGCACAGGGAGAATAGAGATTGGCCTGTAGTTACTGCAGTCTGCAGATGTGCCACTCTTTGGAACAGGCACTGTATTACTAAGTTTGCTCTCATCCACAAGGATACTATGTCAACATAAAAATCTATAGAATCTATATCTTGGGAAACTACACACTAGAAACTGTCTTAAAAACACAAAGTGAAGAAATCATAAGGATCCTCTCCACCCCAGCTATCAAGATTATCCAGAATTTTCTTAACATCCCTGGAGCAAAATGCAAGTTTTGTGAAAATAGGTTCAGGATGACAAGCATCAAGGAGAGGGACAGCCTTAGCTGATTGCTTAGCTTCAAAAACTTGATGGAGCAGTTCAGCCTTTTCCACAGGGCCAGTAACCAATCTGCCATCATCTGTTAGTAGTGGTGGAATGGAAGACGAGCCTGACTCGACGATAGATGATGCCAACGTGGTCCACCACAGTTGAGGCTGAGTAATTCCTTCACGATTCCTTTTCAAGGAATTAATGTAATTTCTCTCGGCTGTATGGTAAGCTCTATTCTCAGCACAGCAAGACAACAAAAATGGTGTCATTTTCATTTAAAAGCTTTCGTCTCTATGCATTAAATTTGGTCTGTTTGTCATGGTAGGCTCGTTTACATGTATCATCGAACCATGACTGGTCATTTGTCCTAAATTTTATGACTTTTCTAGGGAAATATCTTATTAAAATAGCCATCAGCTTTTCAGTTAACTTCTTCTTGGGATAAAGATCTAATATAGCATCTGAGATATTAAGAGCCAGACAAGCTTTTATAATGCGATTCCAATTGGCTCTGGATTTTAGCCAGACCGTTTTTCCAATGGTGACATTAGGAATATACTGATTGACAGATATGTCCATCTCAATGGCACGATGATCAGATGTGCCTACATATTCACAGACCTTGGACTTGACAATAGCTGAAACGTTTGTGAATATGAGGTCTAGTGTATTACCTGAAATGTGGGAAATGTGGGTTCTTCAATTACCTGGAGAAAATCGGAGGATACACAGAACTCAAGAGCAGACAGGCCATACTGATATGTAGAATTTGAATTTAGCCACTTACTGTACTTTGCATTA
>NC_089761.1:10057447-10104947 GCF_040412425.1 Macrobrachium rosenbergii
ATATGAATATAAGAAGGCCCATAAAACACTATTTAAACGTTGAAACCATATATTTCGGGCTCTTGCTTCTGTGCCCCTGTTCACTGGTAGAATATGGACAGATGAAATTTTTACAAGGGTATATATACAAAACATAAAGGTGTGGCGTTAAGTCTCCGATGGTATGGAGTGACCGTTTCCTAAGAAGGAGGAGAATGACCAATTCCCTAGTGGTTTTTGGCCTCATTAGCTCCCGTTTGGCGACGGATCTGGAGGTCACCTTTCTTGGACCATCTTCATCAGTAGCGGTCTTAGGATTAGAGCGTCGATGTCGTCCGATTTCCAATGTCCTCCTGACAGGTTCATATTGTTGGTCTGATTGATGATAGCAGACTCCAGCATCTTTCTTTTGTACGGACAGCTACTTTTGAAAACCAACTCCACCCCACTCCAGTTTATGACATGTCCTGTATTTCTGATATGTAGGAAAATCCCCGAACTCTCCGAAGCGTAACGTACTGATCTTTTGTGCTCTGTTATTCTTTGCGAGAGTGATCTACCTGTCTCGCCTACGTAAATGTCCTTACAATTGCTACACGGTATCTTGTAAACTCCGGCTTCTTCCCCTTTGTTATTTAAGTATACGTTAATGAGCGAAACTCGATGGATTTGGGATAATGGAAAATGAAGGGATTGTCAGACCTGAGTTGTTCGGTGGCTTTTTGGATGTTTTCGTCGTACTGAAGCTTTATTTTGTTGTTGAAATCTATTTGTCTGTTGTGAGTGGGACCTCTATAGTATATTTTATTCACTTTGTTAATAGCCCTCTCGATAATGTGTGGTGGATAGAGCAGTTGCGTTAGGTGTTGGCGGATCGTGTTGAATTCTTTATCTAGGTACTCATTTGAACATATCATAAGTCCTCTGAGGAATAAGTTGCACCCTACCATGATTTTTACGGATACGTCGTGGTAAATTAAGAAATGAATGTAGGAAACAGCGAAGGTGGGTTTTCTATATACTGTAAATGCATATCTATTCTGTTTTCTTATGATCAGTACATCTAGGAACGGCAGTTTTCCGTCCTTTTCCCATTCCGTTTTAAATTTTATGGTCAGCACTAGCGAATTTAGCCTATTAAAAAATTCATTAAAGTCCCCCCAGCTATTGTCCCAGAAAGTAAAGATATCATCTACGTATCTAAGCCAGATCATATTACGGGGTTTGATAGACGACAAAAGTTCTGTTTCGAAATATTCCATGTACATGTTTGCTAGTAGGGGTGATAGGGGACTTCCCATGCTACAGCCAAATTTTTGTTTGTAAAAATTACCATTGAAAGAAAACACATTGTTAGTTACACAGAGGTTGATAAGTTTTAAAGTTTTATCTATGCCAAGAGAAAAATGGTCTTCATATGGTTGTAATTTCCTCTCTAAGAAAGACAACATGTCGGCAATCGGGACTTTAGTAAATAATGACTCGACGTCTAGGCTGAGCAATTTGATGTTGTTTGAGGGGATGTTTAAACTATTATTCCTCAGAGGACTTAGGATATGTTCAAATGAGTACCTAGATAAAGAATTCAAAACGATCTGCCAACACCTAACGCAACTGCTCTATCCACCACACATTATCGAGAGGGCTATTAACAAAGCGAATAAAATATACTATAGAGGTCCCACTCACAACAGACAAATAGATTTCAACAACAAAATAAAGCTTCAGTACGACGAAAACATCCAAAAAGCCACCGAACAACTCAGGTCTGACAATCCCTTCATTTTCCATTATCCCAAATCCATCGGGAGTTCGCTCATTAACGTATACTTAAATAACAAAGGGGAAGAAGCCGGAGTTTACAAGATACCGTGTAGCAATTGTAAGGACATTTACGTAGGCGAGACAGGTAGATCACTCGCAAAGAATAACAGAGCACAAAAGATCAGTACGTTATGCTTCGGAGAGTTCGGGATTTTCCTACATATCAGAAATACAGGACATGTCATAAACTGGAGTGGGGTGGAGTTGGTTTTCAAAAGTAGCTGTCCGTTTAAAAAGAAAGATGCTGGAATCTGCTATCATCAATCAGACCAACAATATAAACCTGTCAGGAGGACATTGGAAATCGGACGACATCGACGCTCTAATCCTAAGACCGCTACTGAAGAAGATGGCCCAAGAAAGGTGACCTCCAGATCCGTCGCCAAACGGGAGCTAATGAGGCCAAAACCACTAGGAATTGGTCATTCTCCTCCTTCTTTGAAACGGTCACTCCATACCATCGGAGACTTAACGCCACACCTTTATGTTTTGTATATATACCCTTGTAAAAATTTCATCTGTCCATATTCTACCAGTGAACAGGGGCACAGAAGCAAGTGCCCGAAATATATGGTTTCAATGTTTAAATAGTGTTTTATGGGCCTTCTTATATTCATATTACACTGTAGTATTACAGAAAAAAAATTCATAAATATATATATATATATATATATATATATATATATATATATATATATATATATATATATATATATATATATATATATATATATATATATATATATATATATATATATATATATATATATATATATATATATATATATATATATATATATATATATATATATATATATATATATATATATATATATATATATATATATATATATATATATATATATATATATATATATATATATATATATATATATATATATATATATATATATATATATATATATATATATATATATATATATATATATATATATATATATATATATATATATATATATATATATATATATACTGTTTTTAAAGAGGACCGTTGCGCAAACGGTCGAAAGCAACCTTATTTTTTATCCCTTTCTTGTATATTTTTATGTCTTAAAATATACAATTTATCAAATATATTATTGTATTTTTTAATCATATATATATATATATATATATATATATATATATATATATATATATATATATATATATATATATATATATATATATATATATATATATATATATATATATATATATATATATATATATATATATATATATATATATATATATATATATATATATATATATATATATATATATTATATATATATATATATATATATATATATATATATATATATATATATATATATATATATATATATATATATATATATATATATATATATATATATATATATATATATATATATATATATATATATATATATATATATATATATATATATATATATATATATATATATGCCAGCCACAAGTGCTAGTAGTACCACAAGTCATCAAATGGCTCGTAGTAGGCCTATATTCTACATACAACGTAGAACAAATTTCTTTAAATAAAATTTTTTACCATATTTTGTGTTTATATACTAATATAAACTGCGTAAAAAATTATTTACTATCAGTATCACTCTTTCATTAAATAACGAGATATTCAATTCTGCTGTGAAATGATTCCCAAGAACATGTGCAATGTAAAATTATTCCGACAATGATGAAACTGAAGTCATAATTTTACCTTTAATTTTTATTATTTCCTGTGAATATGGTAAAGTTACGGAACCACAAAAAAACCAATACAATTAATGATTCTGATTCGCACTAAGCTACTAAGTTTAGTCTACAAGAAATAAATAAAAAGAATACTTAAAACCCTGTATTTTTCATCACTCCGAATACACATGCAATTTAGTCCTCAATACCGACCTTTGTTTACTTTAGGGGGAAAACGACGGAATTTTTGAAAGGAAAAATGAGCAGTACTGATTATCAGTACGGTAATGTTGAGTTTCGTGCATGAATCTTGACACCACAGATTTGAGTTCCCGTAATTGTGAAGTATGCAATTGATATCTCCCATAAAAGATATATTAAGTTATATATCATCATGAAAATCTTGGATCATTTTGTCTGCGCATCTTTTTTTTTATCATGCGCAGCCTAAATACACAGGCATCTTGCTTTTTTTTTTTTTATTGGTGTTGGCCTACATAAGCGATCCCACATAGACCACATTAACTGAAATGAAGCGTAGACTTATGCAGCCAGTTCCGATATTACATCAGGGGATACTATAACGCTTCTTTTTGATAATCAGAGAACGTATTTTACTTCGGTAAAACAGCCATTGCAAAATAAATGAAGGTGAAAAGAACCACAGATTAACCAACTTTTCGAAACCATTGTCAACCAATCAGTTTCAAGGAATGGTCATGAAGTAATCAGTGGGTGGGGCTTAGCTGCAAAGGTAGGTGGATTTTGCTATAGCGTTCTCTCAGACTTACTCTGAGAATACTGCTGTTCTGAAATCAGCTTCCAATTTTCTCTTAACAACACTTAAATGCCAGTAGTTCCTTCTCAATATAAACAGTCATTTTCGTTTCTATCAAAAGAAACATAAAAAAGATGATAAATCTAGAAATATTGTTTTTTTTCATAGTTCTTACATGTGACATAGAAACTTCCATTAAATGCTTTCATATTAAGTGCTTTTGATTACAGCAACGCTGGAAATTTACTCACATGACTGGCACTTCCTGTCACACTAATATCTACATATCTTCTCGCCTTTGTTATCTCTGTTACACCAGACAGTCATTCTTTTCAGTGTTGCGCATCCCTAAGAAAATCAGCTTGCCTTACTTACACGTGAGAAGAAAGAAGGAACTAGTCTTGGTTTTGCATTATTACTCCCCAGGTTCATCCGGGCTCTCGCGTAAAACCCGCAAAGAAAGTAAGAACCTTTTTATTTTTTCAAAGGCATCATAAAAGGCGTTATAATTTATTTTTCGGAATAAGAGACCACAGTGTTTTGGAGGGTTTAGGATGAGAGCACGTTTTGTGCTATACTGAGCGACCATAAAGAGATGCAGTAACTCCCAAAAGCAAGCCTTAAAAGATGGTCCACCCTTATAGTTCCTCAGGTGGCGATAACTTTCAGGAGGGTGTTAAGAAGCGCGCCCATAGGAATGGCCGAGTTTTTGTTTTTGCTTTTACATCGTCATAAAAAATTATCATTTTATCATTTTCGTTTTGGGCAGTGAGGGGCTCTCGGGTTATGTTTTTATTAAGAAGAATAATGTTACAATTCTGGATTCCTCTACATTTTTTAGTTTACTGTAAAAGAAAACTATTGAGATGGTTTTGTCTGTCCGACCGCATTTTTTCTGTCCGCTCTCAGCTCTTAAAAACCACTAAGGCTAGAGGGCTGCAAATTGGTATGTTGATCATCCACCCTCCAACCATCAAACATACAAAATTGCAGCCCTCTAGCCTTAGTAGTTTTTATTTGATTTAAAGTTAAATTGAGCCATGATCGTGCGTCTGCCAACGCTATAGGATAGGACACTACCGGGCCGTGGTTGAAGGTTTCATGGGCTGCGGCTCATACAGTATTATACTCTGTACAGAAAACTCAATTGTGCCCAAGAAACTACGGCGCATTTTTTATTTGTTATTTTTGAGACTGATTACATCTGCAAATCTCAATAACAATATTCTGAAATCTAAAATGTTGTAGTATATTTCGTGCATTCGTTGTATTTTCATGGTCTGATGAGTGCTATCAGCAGAAAAATCCTCTACAAAGAAAACAAGAACATGAACGGTTTACAATATAAATAAAAACTGTGCTATCTTCAATCATGTAAGAAGCGCAAGGTCACTGAAACTGATTGGGACTGATAAAATCTTTTAGAATCTTACTTGGAAGAAGGTTAGCAATCTTTATCTTTGGAACATAAACATAACATAATGGACTTCATGTATCGCTAATTACATGTCTTTTACAAAGTCCTATCGAAATAAATAAAGCTCTAGTGCACTATTTTCATCATTATTGTTGGGAAATGGAGAATGTTAGCATCCAAAATATAACGGTCTTCTTGTTTGCCTTTGTTTTATTCAAATGAATATTTCTCATCTTCATTAACACACATTTAGATATATATATATATATATATATATATATATATATATATATATATATATATATATATATATATATATATATATATATATATATATATATATATATATATATATATATATATATATATATATATATATGTGTGTGTGTGTGTGTGTGTGTGTGTGTGTGTGTGTGTGTGTGTGTGTATGCATGCATATTTGTAAGTGTACTTAAACGTTGCATGAATATTGTACAAGAGAGAAGAAATGTTTGATGGTTGATATGCTAAAAGAAAAAGACGCAAGATGTAGGGAATTGAATGAAATGGGAGTGAATAGAGTGTTGGACTTGGAATGCAAAAGTGTGATTGTTTTTAGCTTAGCTGAAAAATGTAAAGCCAGAGAAGGGAGAGACCTGCTGGTATCAGGAGGACTTTGGAATCGGACACAGGAGAAATGTATATGTGTAAGATTGCGCTTGGCAAGATGAAAAAGTTATGATAGTAAATGTACTTTGTAACATGGTTAAGGAATGAAAAAAATGAGAGAAATAGGTGGTTTGCGTGATTCTGAATATGCATCTCACTGTGTCTGGGGAGCTAGATAGAGTGATTGTGGTACTTGATTTATAGAGTTCCTTAAGGAAATGTGAATGATAATAATCTTATGGAATGGGTTTCAAAATGAACATGATTGTTTGACGTATATGGTTTTTAAAACTTAGAATTTACAAGTATTTTGGGAGGAGGAGAAGAGTTAGTAAGGTAGCGAGTGATAAGGCAGAATGGATTTACATGAGTAGAGGACTTTAGTATGAATTTTAGAATTCTCGTCGGAGACTGTCAAGATTGTAAGGAAGGCAATGAAGAAGTGAAGATTGGAGAGGTTCCAAGAGATGATGAGGCTACATGGTATGTTTGAACGAACGGAAAGGTTAATGAGAGTACAATTATTCATTTGTGTAAAGATAAAATTTGTTGAAGGCAGCCGGTAGAAATACAGGTGCATAACGTTATTGAGTACAACAGCAAAAGTGTAAAGTGTGATTTTGATGAGAAACTATAACAGACGAGAGGATAGATAGGTAAGAACAATGTTAGCTTAGACATGGATGCGCACGTGTTATTCAGGTACATACCAAGAAATAGTTAGAATTTTCTGAACAATGAAGAAAAACCTGTGCTGGACATGGATCTAGAAAGTTTCTTCGATGTAAATGGTGTGGTGCTGAAGATGCATAACACCCAGGATAATTTTTCGACAGCTGTTATGACTAAACTGAAGAGTGTGTTAGATTTTGTAGACCAGTGGGTAATTAATTTACTGTAAAGATAGTGGGACAAAGGTATAACCCTCTCCATAGCTAATTACTGTATTTAGTAATGGTGAGATGCTGCCTGTCTTTCAGACATTGCTTGTTTTCCACGCCTGATCATTTGTATTAGATGAAATCTATTTTCCAGAATGGAAATGACTGAAAGAAATGAATAAAAATTAAATAGCAAATTATAATGCAGTTGCAGTAGAAGGGATTCTACAAAGAATCTTGCAACTATTGATTTTGTACTACCCAAGGATGCAAGTAGTCACAAAATTTTTACGAAGAGAAAAAGATAAATTAAGGAGTTTGGGGTGATTTGTGTCCAGATGATACATTCTTGATTGCTATTTGTGAAGAACAACTACAAAGGATTTTAAAAGAGTTTGAACATTTTAAAAGTGAAGGAAGTTAAAATGTACTTATTGAGCTAGAGTAAGGTTATGAGGGTAAATGGAAGCTAGGAAGAGGGAGCAGGTAATTTTAAGCTGAATGTTAGACTGTCATACATTTTTCTTCAATGCCTACCGAGACATCACCGAATGAATAGGCTTCCATCAAAACTATCATTTATGAAGTGGTGCTTCATTTTTTTCGTATTCCTGTAAGCGGCAGTTCATCTCGTTGCAGGACGAACAAAGCTCACGATGTAATATAGCTCATTATATGTCAGGATTGTCCGCTAACAACGTCCAGAAATTAAACCAGTCATCTTATAGGCTGTATGCGATTTACCCCTCAAACTTCAGTCTTTCACTCCACACAAGAAATTTGCTCACTAAAATCCTCGTACGTTTTAAATGGAAAGATGTGGCTATTGCTTTATCGATGTAACCATCTCACAAAGAGAGAGAGAGAGAGAGAGAGAGAGAGAGAGAGAGAGAGAGAGATTGTCTTATTTTTCTTCATAAAATTTTTATTACTTATACTTTCTCTTGCCAAAAAATTTCCACTTCCAATCCCCGCATCTGAACTTATTGTTGTCTGCTAAATTCAAGAATGACCACTAAATCCGTCCCACAGTGAATAACAGAGTAGGCCTTGTGGAATATAGTCCACTTAATCAACTGTTTTAAAGATTTATGAGTCCAAGAACTGTTTTTTTTTTTTTTTTGGTCTCGTGCACGGACGCTGTCGCAGCTGTTTCATGGTCCTATATACCAAATTACCTGTTACACCTTTAAAGCCTTTCAACTATTAATTTCCCTTCAGCAATGAATGACCTCATAGGTTCCAGCGCTTGGCCTTGCACCAAAATTTCTATATTCTTATATGGTAAAATAATGGTTACCAGGCGATGCTGTCTCCGATGTTCAAGATGTTTGCAGAAATCTGCAAAAAGTTTCTCTCTCTCTCTCTCTCTCTCTCTCTCTCTCTCTCTCTCTCTCTCTCTCTCTCTCTCTAAAGACTGTATTTCTCTAAATATTATGTTTTCCTCCAAAGACTAGTCTATTATGACCGTCATACTTTGATTTCTTCATTTAGGTGTGTCAATAAATGACTGAGAGATTACATTAACACTTCTCATCAAATCTGGCCGGCCTCATCGAGTGGTGCATTTGCAAATGAATGAGGAACGTTACTTGGAATTGATGAATTAATACAAGTAGCTATTCAACTAAAGTAATTGAAAAAAGAGACAAAATGGAAGTTTCAGAAAGAAAAATAAATTTAAGTCTACAAAAGGACCATCGCATTACAGAGCTACAAAAAAAGAGACAAAACGTCAAGTTGATTGAGGAATGAGCCTGGTCAAGTAGGGTAAAAATAAAAATAGCTAACAGCTAGTTTGAATGAATTACTGAAAGAAAAGAATAACTTTAATCTGCTAAGGAGGATAGTCCTACAGACGTTTACAAAGCTTGTAGAATATTAAGTGATTATAGATATATCCATTCAACATCAAGTTGTTTTCACAAATAGGGGTGACTCCTAAGAAAGACAGGATATTGGTCACGACACATTCGTTGATGAAACACGTGGGCAGATAACATCACAATACTAGCCACTTCATACATGCATACAGAATGCCACCAGCAATGAGTCAAATCTCTACACACACTGCACCATTCGCATCCATATTGCCTGAATGTTTATGCCGCCTTGATGTTTAGGCCCCTCTTTCACATCATCTATCCATTCCTCTGGAGGTCTTCCTCTCCTCCTATCTACCAACATTCTTAACTGTGTACACTTTTCACCCGCCTATTATCCTCCAATCTCTCCAAATGACGGAAAGATCCCAAAACATTTTGAATCAATATTCCACGGGCGCTAACCCTTTAATTATTCCTACATATCACTACGTTTCTTACTTTTCCAAATATTCCTATATCACAAGTACTAAGTAAATACGTCCTACACAGCTTCAGCCTTTTTTTTTTTTCGTTTACATTCAACATCCACACCACATGCATATGGGAAGATTGTTTACCAATCTCTCCATACTTTTCAACTTTTGCTTTAATACTCTCCAAATTTCCTCCAGGTCTTATGAACACATTCTGATTCAGTTTTATCTCAGCCCACCACCATCCTAAATATTTACTCCTAAATATTTATTAGAATCTGCTACCTTACATTCTCTCACCATCCATATTAACTTTAAGTGTTCAGTTCTCTTGTTGCCCCTTTACTCATGGTTACGTTTAGTTTCGAATTCCTCTTTTCAAGATTTAAATTTTTTTTTTTTTTTTTTTTTTTTTTTTTATAGTCTTTGATGTTCAATTCACTGTCTTAATTTGGTACTGTATCTTTTAACATCAACCATTCCACAATCCACCCATGACCCTTCTTATTATTCAATAGCTTTGCATCTACATCTACTATCCTTTCTCTGACATCTACTTCATTCCATCCAAAGAGATAATCAGGTTAAGTATAGACTTGTTACACAGTTGTCTTTTACACCAAATCAGTCCTTCTCCAACCTACAAACTAACTTATGCTTAATTTTCACCATAGAAACAGATTTCGGCTATGAGCAATTTATCCTTTATTGAATACAAACTCGACGCCCTCTGCATTACGCCTCTATCAAATCCATTATTTGCTTTTCCTAGATCCACCTTATAATTTAACTGTTTCTTAATGAACACTCATATTCTGGACAATACCTAATCATTCAGACATCCAACTAAGAAAATAAGTTGCTGTTCGCGCACTCAGCCACAATTCTATTTAATCTGCTGAATAACGGCTTATGATCTCTGGCGATTCGGATTTCCAAAATTCAAAACTATCACTGCCATATCTCACCCAAAACTTGTTTTTAGGTATAGTGGTCGAAAAATAATTTTTGGACTTAGAAACTAATCAAATACTGAACGAAGACTTATCATTTTACGCTATTATAATTTGCCATTATTTTCCTTGCTAGATTTCACACCGGTCATACAATACAGGTTTGCAGAGCAGACCATCCAGCCGGACCCTTCAGTTTCCTTGAAATGCTCTGCTGTTGAGAATCCAACGCCTTGCATGGAAGGGTTTTCATTTCAACGTATCATATTCATGTTATGATATATTACTGGTTCTACAAGCACACAGTATTACAGATTACTACAGATTTCAATAGCTTTCACATATCATTATTAAGTAAATAATGAAAGTAATAAGTACATAATTATATACATAAGTTCACACATACACACACACAGTTTTAAGGTTCTCGCCTACCAGTCAAGAGGGCCGGGTTTCAAATCCTGCTGCTCACTGATGGCTTCAGGATGGCACCATTACATAAACCCAGTGGCCCACCAACCTAGCAGTCTGAAAACTCAAGAGGTTTAGTAAGAACACAGGAACCAGCCCTCAGTTAAACAGTGGGCCTAGAGGCCCACTGGCTGTCGGCCTAAGAAACCTGGGAGTTCAGCACTGGCAGTACAAGCCTTGCAAGGCCGAGGAGGACTTTACCCCCATATATATATATATATATATATATATATATATATATATATATATATATATATATATATATATACATATATATATATATATATATATATATATATATATATATATATATATATATATATATATATGTGTGTGTGTGTGTGTGTGTGTGTGTGTGTGTGTATATATATATATATATATATATATATATATATATATATATATATATATATATATATATATATATATATATATATATATATATATATATATATATATATATATATATATATATATTTTTTTTTTTATAGGTTATGGGGAGATGACTGCAGTTTTTTGGTGTAAGTTAATAATCCTGGCCTTACAAAACCCCTTGTAAGCCCATAAACTAAAAAAAATGCGAGAATAACAAATAAATGGTAAATCGTCAAGTGAAAGTGGGTTTCTTAACAGTAATTTATTATTTATAATCACTACATGGAAAAACATTACGAAGGAAGACTGGATGCTTTCACTAAATAAATCAACTGAGAATTTATACAACAGCAATGACTGAGTGAATTGGATAACGCATCACAATTACAAATACTGGCCACTTGCAAGTGGTCCCTTAAGTAAATTAAGCTACATTTCTATCAGCCCGGTTAGGGGCAGGTTTCTTCAGGCAATTGGGAACACAGAACCATGGCTTGGCTGGTAACGGCATTAATAGCACTCCTGGAAATGAGACTAACACTGAAATTACACTCTCTCGGTAACTGAATCAGTGCAAGAATGGGAGGTATATCCTCTACTCTACTCACTTGTTAGCAAGGGGTGAGAATTATGCCATGCACTGTCAAGGAATTACACATTGGGATAGTAGATTCACTGGTTAAGTTGAAGAGATAAGAAATTAATGAATGGATGAAATGTGCGAGAGAGAGGGATGATAATAAGTAAAAGAAAAAGCCATTGGCCAAACAATTTTCCCTTCCGGCCATGTATCCTTGTTGCTTCCTGATTTTGCTTGCAAACACAACCTTACATCGAAGTGACCAGAGCTACTCTTGGGCGGTGTCCAGTAGTAGGGATCACCATGGGTCCAGCTTAAGTGAGAAAGGTGAGTTCCACCACCTGCCAGCAGCTTTGGTTGTCGGACAGACAGAGAGATCACAGCATGGTGAGTGGACTAGTGTGAACTGAACTAAATATGGCGGTGACCCTGGCTTTTTAAGGTCTCAGTTGTTGCTGGGGATTGCTCCAGGCTGCATGGCCAACATGTACCTGGAATGAGGAGAAGAGGCACAGCCAGAGAAGGATCGAAAGGAACTCAATTGGAGATAGACTTAAACATAAGATTAAAACAGGAAAACAGCTTTCTACCCCAGATATGTGTTTCTATGGGACACATTACAGCCCATCCCTGAAGAAGGTGAGATTATTTATGGTCAAAACTCTCCTCTCGCTTCTGGGTCTAAGGGTATACTATCTCCCTCAGTGTCTGGTATTTTCCCCATAAAACTTCTTAAGAGTGAGTAATCCAGTATCGATGTCCGTAAAAAGAAAAATATGTAGTGCTGTAACTATCAGTTCAGAATGTGTCTGGTCGGTGGCAAGACAGAGTGGGAATCTTCTAAGGCACTTTCGCAGAGGTAACAGGTGGCAGAGTCCGAGGAACAAGATAACACGCCTCTGGAAAAGAATTCCCAGATAAGGATTCATATGCAAAAGATTCTCTCATTTGCAATAATTTATCGCACTGGATGGAGGTTACTCTATGTTATTGGGCTCGAATTTAACATAATGAAGGAATCTTTTAATCTACATCACTGAGCTAAGATTAATTCAGTTACTGAACTTAATTCACGGGGAACTAATTATGCTAGGCGTCACAAGAGACTTGGTATTGGGAGATGAAATCTTGGAAAAGGAAAATGTTGAGAGAATTGAGTAAGAGGGAAAGAAACTGGCATTAATTGCTACTTCAGGACTTGCCAGCAATCCAAGGGTGCAGTGTGCACACCTACAGACTGAACGTGATCCAGTATGCCACTGTGAACAACTTAGCACAGGGCTGTGCCATTAACAGAGCTTATGACTGTAACTTTGGGACATAGCTAGGTGACAGTGTGTCGTAGTTGAGTTCCAATCAGAGACTGACTTACAAGCCTCCTTCCATCATCTGTTAGAGCTGTTATTCCGCTTGTATGCCCTCCAGCCAGGAAGCGAGCAAGTTAGGAATGTGGCAGGTCTGAAAAGGAGCATTTAAACCAGTACAGAGTTCACAGGAATATGAGTCTTGGGATACGAGTAACTAAAGGGACAACTAGTATTTCTGTCAACCCCGTGACAAATTTAAGCTCCACCTGATCTGACCCTTTCTCTCAAAAACACCTTTGGCTACCATGAAACTTCTATCACTGTCTGGGAATGAACCCCTCTCAAGGTATCGACTTCTGACCTCTGTGTTAAGAGGCCAAAGAGACAAAAGCAGCATCCATCCGTTACAATAATATTCCTAAATATATATTCCTTTCTTTTTTACATTAAGGCCCTTCCCTTAACCGGGGGCAGCTCCTGGTCTGTGCAACATTCGAACACAAGGATCATCAGCAACATGTCCAGGCTCTGCCCCAAACATGCATGCATACATTGTGCCATTCACCTATCTTGCACGCATTCTCGTACTTTCTGATTATTAAAGGTTTTACTTTCTAATGATCTTTTCATACTCTTTATGCAATTTCTAGGTCTTCTTCCCTTTCTTCCTCCCAACAGTAAATACTTATAACTTTGAACTTATCTAATCTGATAAGTAGAATGGAATGGGTACCTGACAAGACCCAAGTGGAAAGGGGAATATTCCTCTTTCAGGGGTTGCATAGGCAACCCGGTCTAAAGACATAATTTCCACTTTATGT
Organism: Macrobrachium rosenbergii; assembly: GCF_040412425.1. NCBI lineage: Eukaryota > Metazoa > Arthropoda > Malacostraca > Decapoda > Palaemonidae > Macrobrachium > Macrobrachium rosenbergii. The sequence continues at coordinate 10,071,482 of NC_089761.1, forward strand.
GGTCTCTTCATTAATTCCATGTAAATGTAATTACCTTCAAGGTGCTCCAGGAGCAGAAACCGTGCTGGCATATATCCCGGCTTCATTTACTCCATCCCATCAGAAGAAAAGAGCAGAAGGTCGGATGGGGAGTAAAAGGCAGAGAGCAATCCAGATGGGGATCAAAAGGGAAACTGCAAAGAACTTGTATTACTTCCTATGCAGAGTAGCGCTTGGCTCATTGTAGGCAGTATTCGTATTATGCTTAAGTAGAGGTCCTGCCTTTCACGATACTTATCTACTGCACTGGTAAATAAAATAATTAGACGAATCGCTGTGGTTCACTGATCAAATGATAATTGTTATGGATTGTTTAGGCCATACTTTCCAAGTAACAAGAATCTGAATTCTGACCACTTAAAAGTAGCTGACCCATGATTAAATTTTGTTTCTTGAGTAGTTTCTCTCGAGATGACTCGGTTCTAAGAGAGCCCTGATTAAATTTAAATTGAATATAATTCTTTTAATATTTTGTCAAACTTCAGAACTCTCTGAGATGTAAGTATCTAGAATTTTAGTTTTCAGAGAAGAGGGCTGTATGTGCGTGAGGTTTTGAGAGATAGAGAGAGAGGCAGAGAGAGAGAGACCAACAGACAGACAGACAGACAGGGACCGAGAGAAAGAAATTAACCACAAAACGATTTCCTATGGCGTATCTATATTAAGAGTAGATGAAACTTATTTTGTCAAATTAATATCTAATAAGCATGAATTCTTATTTTGATTATATTTAGTTCCCGCTCTCACACGTAGCTATTTTGAAGTTAGTATGTCTAAAGTGTAGGAAAAACTCTATAGGATCTTTGCAAACAGTTGCTTATCATGGTTTTGGTTAGTTATTACAATTTCAAACCAGTAATACTAAACGGGTATTGCTTATCGACTGATTTCAGAAGGGATCTTGTACTGAACTTGCACCTCTGTTTAGTCTGTTCAGTCCCGTAATCCTTTATGCAAGTACTTGCAATAGCGTTTGCAGAGCCAGTGCTGATCATCGCAGGCCTCTCGCTCTCAGTAGCAGTAGCAAAGCTCTGAACGCCCAACCTAGAATCCTGAGTTCCATTTCCGCGTGAGCAAAGAAACGAATGGAGCCGTTTCTTTAAAACTGTATGTTTCTGATTTTACGGCATCCACAGCGACCTCTTAACATCTCCCTGTAGTCGGCCTACCATTTCCAGCGAAATCTCGAATTCGAAAGTAAATCTTTGTTATTTGGAATTTAGTCCATCACGGTGGTCCCAAAATTCCGTAGCTTTGCAAATGTCATCAAGCCGATAACTCCAAAAGAAATTGGCTGTACTGATTGTCAGGGCGTATTATTGTAAGCAAGGTGCAGTTGTCTATTTGAACTGATAGTTTTTCTTCAGCTGATTAACGATAAAACAAGGAATCCGAAACGCCCTAACCCAAGTCGCTGTTCATTATAGCAATGTGCTTGCAGTCGCCTAATGTTAAATATTGTCCATCGAATTTTTTATTTAGGTTGGAGTGAATATTTTTGCTCTCTTTTTCTTTCCATAACAATTTTATTTTCCTTGACTGCGCTATATTAGATTTTGTTCAGCACTCAGCATTCTTGTCTATTTCCTGAGAGCTTCTTTATTACCTCTTTCTGTTTTCTTATTTTTAATGTTTCTTCTGCTTCTTGTCTACCTCACAATCTTCCTACCTCAGAAAACTGCATCCATAAAACTATGAATTTAATATTCTGTTTCCAAATCCATAGCCAACGGAACCCTTTCCAGTGCGAAGCAACCAGTTGCCCGCAACTTCGCTGGCCGCAAATTTCAACGATTATTGCTTATTAAAATAGAAATTTCCTTTTATGGTGGTTTTATGGACAACATTACCATCGCTTTCGTTTTGTGCAGCGGCGGTTAATTACCACTTGGATCAGCTGTAACGACAGTTATAGGCTACAGAACTGCTTCATAATCAATGAGAACAGAGATAAAGTATGGCAATGTTTGCTTGTTTATAAAATAAACTATATTTGTTTATTTTTTATAAGAGAGAGAGAGAGAGAGAGAGAGAGAGAGAGAGAGAGAGAGAGAGAGAGAGAGAGAGAGAGAGAGAGAGAGTTGGTGATGCTCTATTCAAGCGAGGTCATGGAGAGTATCATATTGAAACTAAGCAGTCACATGTATATTCTTATAGAACTCTTAAATTATGGCCAGTTCTGCCGAAATGCTGCAGAAAAAAAAAAAATAATCCGCTCCAAAGTGAACTTTTGTCAATTCATTCAGTTATTCACTGAAGCTCAGCAGAGTCTACACAAAAAGAAACTCTACAGTTTAAGAGCAGTTTAATGAAAGTGTTAGCTGCTGCTTAGAGTGGTAAGTGAGAAAACTAGTTTTGCTTTTATGTGTGAAAATGGAATGGTTTTTAAACGACTTGCAGTGGGTTCACTGGTGCGACCATGGAGCCAGGGCGCAAAGCAATGTCTCAACGTACTTCGCTATACCCGCTGCCAAGGTCCTTTTAAATATACTCTGAAAGGTTGGCTCATCCATCAGTGAGCTACACGCATGTGGGTGGAGCCTTTGTGACGTCAGTAGACGAAGGTGGCCGAGGTTTGACCTGACTTCCTCACGTTTATACGGTACCGCCTGATCTGTGTGTCACGTTTATTACCGCCCAGCAGCCATGCCTCCAGTGTGTGTGCTTTATTTGGATGCCATAATAATAGCAAAAAGACCATTAATTTGGGCATTCGATATTTTCGTGTCCCAAAAGATGAAAAAACGGAAAAAAGAAATTAATATATGCTTGCAAACGCGCAGGCGATGTTAACTGGAAGTGTGCTCTAATTTGTTCAGTCCATTTTAAAGCAGAGGACAATGCTGATGACATGAAATACCGACTGCTGGAAACTGAAAACCCAAAAATCAACGTGCACTGAAGCAAGAGGCTGTGCTATCCCCCCCCACTTTTTTTTTTTACCTAATGGTAAGTTACATTACAAGTTGAAGAATTTGCTAGAAACTTGCATGATATATTTCTTTCTTTCGATTTTTCCATAAAATATTTTACCGTCCATGACATCTAGATTACGATACAGTAAACTGCATTAGACTCTGTCAAGTTAAAGCTCTCTGCCGTAACCATTAGAATTGTAAAGATATTCTCAGTTTTTTGTTCCATATGCGTATAGGAATTGTTGCTGTGCATTCATGAAAATTCAGAATGAAACGCTGTCTTTTCAGGTAGCAGCGTATCTGAAAAGGACGAAGAAAGATGCACACGAGCCATAAAGCGAGGACTAAAGAGGACATCCAGGGAAATGTCATGTGAAATGGAGCATTGTCATTTAGGGACCACTAAAGTTTCTCCAGAAGTCTCTGCTCAAGAAATTATTGCACGACACAACAAGTGGAAGAAGTGAAAGAGTTAAAGAAAAAAATAGAGTATTTGGAAAAGACTTATCAAGAACTCCTGAAACTGGTCAGTTTGGAAAAGGAAGTGACAGAACCTAAGTTCACATTAACTGCAATAAACAAGGTATTTCAACCGTGCTTAGCTCAACATAGATAAATGCTCCCAAAACTAATTAAACAGTCACTCAATGGAGCACTGAAGACAAATCGCCAGCTTGCACTCTCAGAAGCTATTCATATTTGCGAACTACGAGAGGATTTCCTTTGCCATCAAAAAGCACGCTGAACAAAGGAGCACAAAATCTGAAATGTGAGCCGGGTACTGTGCACTCTGTTCTGCCACTGACGAAGGCAAAATTAGAGACAATGACGGAAGCAGGAAAACTTGCCGTAATTTCATTTGATGAAATGAATATTGCTAGTTAGAGGAGTTATGACAAAGGGATGGGAGTTTTATATGAATCTCTTGATAAAGGTCAAGTTGTTATGTATGGAGGTTTGATGGGAAGCTGGAAATAATCCAGATACTACCAAAATGATGACTCCAATGTGCACAAAAATCTGACTTATATTATTAAAGATGTTGAAAAAACTGGCTTTGCTGATGTGGCAATTGTCCATGATCTTGGACCTAATAATTTGCGGGTTTGTAAAGAATTCAGGATTGATCTCCTTAACACTGGAAACATTTTTTTTTAAACCTCAAGTGCTGATAGGAAAGTGTTCATATTTGCTGATACTCCCAATTTGATAAAGTCAATTAGAAATCATTGTTAAGACTGCGGTTTTCTTATGGAAAATGGAAATAGTGTATATGATTCCTGTATCCGTGAAAAGCTTATTAAAATCGGATCAGAGTGTGCTTTAGCATATAAAATTAATGACACATATCAATGTATGCTTTCAGATTCAAGTGCCAAGCCATTGTATAGTTTAGAAGATTTTATAGCTACAGTAAATAAATGGTTTGATATATGCTTTACAAAGTTGATTGATATTATGCTGGGAACGAGGGTAAAGAGCCCCAAATTGAATTACCTTTACAAATTCCAGAGAGGTGGTGGCTAAATCAAGACTGTCTTGAAAGTTTTTTTAGGATGCATTAGGAAGATGAGTGGTTCATAGGATCATCCCAGTACAGTTAATTTTAAATATAGATTGAAAAACTTTTTGCCAGATAGGGATTTTGAACTATCAGTGATAAGGCAAACTGCGACAAAGGAAATGATATCATCTGGATGTGATGGAAACGGACCTAATAAATCTTTCCATGACAGGAAAACGGCCTTAGAAATATGTATGGCAAACATGATATACAGAGACCTGGAATTTTATGTGGATCTTAAAAATGAAGAAATGTTTTCTGAGGAAATAAAATTTTCTAAATGTCAGAAATAAGGAGACACAATGGGATCTGTTATCGAAGAAGAGTCCTTAAGATATATCGGCGGATATGTAATGAAAAAGTTTTCGTTAAATATCCAAATATAGGTTATGTTGTTAATAGCAAGACGTCAGAGACATGGGTCCATTATATAAGTGAAGGAAAGCTCTGTGCACCATCAGACGACTTTTTCTCTAAACTAAACATTTTTAGAGAAATTTTTACAGCAGTTCATGGCAATGGTCTTAGATAAGGAACGGAATGCATTAAAACGATGGCTGCTGAAATGAAATCTGCTGTAGTTGGTGTTCCTGACAAGGCTGTTGATTTTTTTGCCAAAATATCAGTGGTTTTTAGGATGCGGCACCTCAGCAACATTATCGACATGAATGAAAAGAAAAAGAAGACTTGCAGGAGAACAGTAAGAAAGACCATGAAAACAACGTAGTTTTCCCTTAGGAGCCCTCTCGTGTTTGTCTTGTCACTAGCCAGGTGTCCCTGGATTATATACAAATACAAAAATAACTTTGAGATCATAATCCCATCTCCATTAAATGGTCCTCTTTGTTCTGTGAATCTGTCAGGATTAAAATGAGAGTCCATTGTACCAAAAACAACTTTGTCTATGTTAATCTATATGTAAATTTTCTTCTAGGCAGGCATCACTGGATTATATACACATACGAAAATAATTTTTAAGATATCTTAATTCCACCTCCATTAAACTGTCATCCTTATTCTGTGAATCTGTTAGGATTAAAATGAGAGTTCAATGTACCAAAAACAACTTTTTCTAGGTTGATCTTTACCTCTTTGTGTAGTATTTAGTACCTATAAAAAAATCAGTACATTCCAGTAGAACTTAGTTTTCCCTGGAGAGGTATCAGATTATTATGAAAATGTCATTCTTTGTTGTATGGTCTGTCATAAGGAAAATCTGTACTTGAAGTGAAACAAGAGAAAAATATTGATCCCTTTAGAAGTATTTTCCTGGAAAAGTATCCTTGCATCATGTTATTATCTGTCAGCGTCAGTGTTGTCAGAGGAGGACTGTCTGACGCGTGATGTCACGTGCAAAGGGAACGTATTTTAGCTCACTGATGAGCTGACCTCTTAGAGCATAATATTCAGAGGACCTTGCCCGCTCCATCTTGGGGAATCAGGCCGACCGACAGTCGCATGTGTACTTCGGGCATTTGATTTAAAAATTCTTGTCATCTCTCGCTCTTCCTTGCTCGTAAAAGTATTATCAGGAGTTTTCAATTTAATCATTTATTTACTGCGTTGCATTTGCATACGGTCAAAACTTTGAGTTTCATTTCTAATTTTTCTTTCAAAATAATCTCTTTCAATTGGTAGCTATTCCTCTTCAAGATTCAGAGATAATATGTCAAGCTTACTCCAATGTTTCATTTGTGCTTTTATAAAACAAGGGAAACGCTCATTCATATAGAGTGTAATAATCTATATGTAATTGAATTCGAAGGACTTGCATCATGTTTTTATCTCATACATGATTTTCATTTAATGACCACCAATAAGAATTCAGTGTCTGTGGATTAAAGTTAATTTTAGCTCTGTTCAGTTGCCTTCTTAATAAACAAGATTCATAACATTTCTGAATAAGACATTCCTGGTCGAATGATTTAGAGATTTTACATCTAAAGTCACAAGCTACTGAATGCAGGGATGATTCTTATGGCGAATTTTTTACATGAAGCACAAGTGATACATATGTTGCAGTTAGAGAAGTAGCCTGAGGTACTAGCATGCCTGCAGCCGACGTTGGGTTCAGTATTTAGGCAGGAACAAGTCTTCTTTACACAATACAGATTTATATTTATCAAGGTTAATTAGTCACTGAATTGAATGAATTCATCCCTTATATATAAATTCCAACCACTATGAATGAGCTCTTCCAGTGGAGTTAAATGCCCATAAAAAAAGACGGTCTTCCTTAGAAAGACAAGTATGAAAATTTCTAAGTCTTGCACTGTGCTGTCCTGAGAGAATTCACTTAACGCGCACTTTAGCACAATTTTCTTGCCCAAACTCCGCAACTGCCAAAATTGCCCTCCTGCTCCTCTCTCTCTTCCTTTTATAGAGTTTGTGGACAGAAGTGTCTTACATCATAACCACGTTATAGTTAACACGACGTTTTAACTACGTCGCTATTCACCATCCCCACTAAACTTCACTATCCATTGTTTTCCATCATCATCATTTTCTGTTACCATCCTCTCTCTAACCAGTGAATCCACACAGGGCGACACTCATGCTGCTCAGTTGACACAGCACTTTTCCTTTGTACTATAAACTGCAGGGCTTGTTTGTAACCAACGGCCATGGATTAGTCTTTAAATTTTTGTCTTGTCATTTTGATCAACTACAACTTACTTCCTTCTCTCTGTCAGTTATACAGGCTCTTATCCATAACACCACGTGTTCTTTTCTTAGGGGGTGCTATAATAGTTTCACTCTTTGTAATAGTCTTGCTGTAACACTCTCTGCCAGACTCCCTAGCTGACTCCAGCAGCTTTTAACTTAATTGAACTCAACTAAAATTAACTGTGAGGTTTTCTACCGATATACATATTAGGTATAAATAAGTAAATTCGCAAAATTTCCAAATCCAAACACAAGTTTCAAAGTTAATACAAACTTGAATTCAAAGTGTTAAGCAACTTCAAACACAAATGAAAAGTGAATCAGTTGCTAACGGTATGTCAACAAAACAAAATTCAAAGTGATAAGCACCTTCAAGCAACATTTAATGGGTCAAGAAATTACAGACAATATCCCATCAAAGTTCAAATGCAAATTATAAAACTACTTCAGGCATACTCTCAATTCTTGAATCATCTAAGCAAAGTCAACTAAGTTACATTAACTTTACTAGGTCCTCAGTCCTAATTACATGGTGGAATCAATTGTAACCTAACCTGCAATAAGTATCGCTCTTGGGACCACTCTTTCAGTTTCGACGCTTTACTTCTGATGATGATAAATCATGACGATGAATACAGCAATAATTACACATACGATTGTAATAGTTAGGACAAAAGTCGTGTAGTCTCATATTCATCAACTTTGCTGTTTGTTTCTTTCCTTCGTCTGACTGTAGAAACAATTTGGGAATCTAAAATTCCTGCTTTAATTGTTTAAAGACAGACACTTGGATCTTAACCCTTTAACCATTAAAAATATATACATACATATAAGTAGCGCACCAATTTTACTTGCGCCGTTTAATACATGAATATACGGAGAGCTGGGGTTTTGACGCTGGCGTTAAGTATTTCTTCCTAATTTTCTTCATTCTCTCATGCTTTTGCATCACTTAGTTTATGGAAATGAATATATATGCAGAACAGTAAAAACAAAAAAACCGAAGGTTCAATAATCACAGTATTTTATTTGCATTTCTAAGTTTAGAGAAAAATGTAAGGTCAATCATGTATACAAAAGATATACAGATACTATAAGTATTAAAATAAACATTATAAGAAAATTAATTAATTGTAAATAAATAAATGTAATCCACGCACGAATAATGCTGGCCGAGCCCTTAGGTGTTCACCGTAGGTAATGGTTAAAAACATCTTATGGACTGATCACACATCCACGATGGATTTCCAGATTACAGTCGTTGGAATATGTGATACTGTCGCGTGTGATTCTAAAAAGTTTTCTGTCGGGATTAAGTATATAAATATGCTTTCGTAAATTAGTTATTGTTGTTTCTTGGCTCTGGACCTTCTTAAATCGACACAAATGGATATCCTGATTATGCTTAAGAGTGTATAGCAAGATATTTTAGCTTATGTATTATATTCAACTGGTTTTCGTCAGAAATGGTATGATTGAAGTGCTTAGTGTATTTTCGTAAGTTTTCTTTTATTTCTTCAATATGAATGTGAGTATCTGCTCTATTAGGAGTTCTGTGTGTTCAGTATCCAATATTAAAGTATGATTTGCAACACAAGTAGGAAAAGAAGTAAAAGAGTAATACTTATAGACCTTTTTAGTATTCAGTGGGTTATAACAAGTAAACTTTCGTTAGTTAGAGCAGCCTTGAGAAATGTATATAGTAAGTCAGTTCAATGGGGAACATGGGGTACTTATTATATTTCAATTTTGCTTCAGGTATAATTTCTTAAATGCTTTTCAGTGGTTTACTGCGTTAATTTTATCAGTTTTTGTGTTAATTTGCATACATTGCAGATACATAGGGGTCAGTTACAGCTATCTCATTAAACTTTCTAAAGTCTACTGCTACTCTACTTCTTAGGAACCAAAAGAAGTGGGAAAGACCATGGAGATTTAAAAGGCTCTATTATTCATTTTCTTTCCATTCTTTTAACTTCCATTTCAATAATAGCCTTTGGGGAATATCCCATTCTATAATAAAATATGTAGATTGTTTTTTTATTTTGTGGAATGTCAGTTTTATGGGTTATCGCGTCTGCATTCCAAGTATGCCCCCATCTATAACAACTATGTCCAAGTACTCACTCTGTAAACCTAAGTTTGTTTCTGGTGTATTCTTCTTTTATTTCTTTCAAGTGACTCCATATTTTAACTCTTCTCACTTCTGATTCATAAAATGAGTACTTATTCCCATTATTTATTTGTGCCATTGGGGTATTTAAAATTTCCTTCTCTACAATAGGAATAGGTACGAAGGAGACTTCTACCAGTCCCATTTCTCTTTCTTTTTTTAATACCATCTTCCCTCCTTGACTATTTTAGAAATTTGCTTTCCCAGACTTGTGTAAACTTGAGGAATATTGCATCCGGTGCATCTGAAACATTTCTGTAAGTGTTTGATCTTCCTTCTCTTCATAGATTGGAGTCACAACTCATTTTATCCATGTGCTTTCTCGAGGTTTAAGTCCTAAATCCCTTCCTAGCTTCAAATACGTTTCTTGATTAGATTCCAAATTATCAGCAATTTGTTGAGAATTTTAGTTTAATATCTGATCACGTTCTGTATTTTCCTTCTTTAGAATGCTTTTTAAAGAGATTTCTGTTGAGTCTGATTTCTGCTATCTAGTCTACAGACAGGAATTCTAAAAGAATGAAGCCCTTTCTTTGCCCATGGTTGGAAAACCGATTAATAAGTGGGAAAATACCACAATCTTTGTCAAACTGATTAATGGTTCAGTCTGTCCCACAGTGGAGTAAATTTTTCTCAAGTATTGCTTTAATTCCTTCCATGTTTTAGGTCTTCGATTGGCACGGAAATGAAAATAACATCCTCTATCACCTGTCGACTGATCGATAAAGCTTTTAGCTTCGTTTAGCTTTTACGCGTCATTTCCCGCTAAAGAGTTTAAGTGAGTATTTAATCGTTCTGTCCAGGTTTCCAAATTACAGACGTCATCGTCTTTGTTCCTTCCACAAAACTGAATTATGTGGGGTTCACCTGGGCAATCTTATGGGTGACCACAATATTCTGAGCAGTTTCAGCAGTTGTAGGGTCGCTCATGTTTAATCCTTCGTTTAATGTGCGTGCTTGACTTCTTGTAATAATCAAGTGCTTGTCTTGTTTAATCTAGGCATCTTGCTTCTCGGCATAAGTTTAATCACTAATAGCTCATCCTTTTTCAATTTATTCAAAAGGGGCACTCTCCCAAAAAAATAAAGTCCCTCGCAAAAAGAACTGTAACAAAGTTTGCAAATAAATGATACTCATCAAATAAAATAGAATAAAATAAATGAAGTAAAATAATAAGTCAGTTTTCTTTAATCGAGTTGTTAGTAATAATTTGTAAAGAAAGAAGTCTTAAGTTAACTAGAAATTAATTGCCTTGTATAGAATAATTGTGTTTCTAATGTAAGAATCAAATGAAATATAAAGTATCTAAATCATTTGTTTTAATTGGCTTCTAGGAACTTTATGTGTAAATGTGTGTGTATGTGTGTGTGTGTGTATATCCTTTTCATACTTTAGTGCCATGTCAAATTGGAATGCAGTTAGATGAGCAGACTTCTATTTCCTTGTTTGCTTCGTCTCACAGACTCCTCTTTGCTTGCTTGCTTCGTCTGATTCGATGTCTCCAATTTATTTTCTTGTTCTTGTATTTTCGTAGTTACTGTCTTGCTTACACACGTTCTTCTTCCTTTGAATAAAAGTTTTCCTTTCTTTCCCTCTTTTAACCCGTACGGCAGCGTAACCTCTCTCTCTCTCGTTTTGTGTATGCAGTGCGGTGTATGTTCTAATCAGACGAGTTTGGGCTGGTGTTTATAAACTTGGTGATATGGCGCTGAAATACGGTAAAAATATTTTTATGGCATTTTTTTTTTCTTTCTCCGGTTATAATGTTCACTATGTAACCTTTTCCTTTTCTTCCTTTACTGCCACTTTATCCCAAAAGCTCGCCAACCATTTTACTACCATCTATTATACACAGAGAAGTAGTCCAAAGTAGCAGTAGGCCTGCGGCCGTCGTTGAGTTCGGCATTTAGGCGGGAACAAGTTATGTTCTTTTCACAATACAGATTTGTATTTATCAAGGTTAATCACTGAAGTAGACTAATCTATCCCTTTTATGAAAAACTCCACCTCTAGTGCAGCAGATTGCTGTAAAAATCGTTCAGATAGTGAAACAAGCATGAAATTTGGCACAAACATTCCTAAGACTACGCTCTCTTAGAAAAGGGCGCTGGCCACCTGAAAATCCAAGATGGCGGCTATTTTCAAAATGGCCGCCATCTATGTTGAGATTCACTGGTTTGGGAGCATCTATTGCATGGAATATGCCAGTTTTTTTTTTTAAACCTCGACTTTTTAGGTTATAAAAATGTTCCATACCACACATTTTATTGAAAACCCTTACTAAATGAATTGTAACCAAGATGGCGTACAAAATGGTTGCCATAAAAGTTTTTTTTCTATCCACAGCGCTAGCAGAACATAGAGACCAACTGTTTTTATTTAATGGTATATTCATGTGATCAGACAGTTTAACTAATATGCTATTTTCAACTGAAATAGTAATGGTATGGTCACATACAACATTGTGTCTAAGACTGTAACCATAAAAAGAAAAGAAGAGAAATACGGACTAAACGCAACCAATCTATGTATAGGTCTCTCAACCTACACCTTTGAAAAATTCGAGGATAAGAAGGTAGGCATAGCATGACACGTTGGATGCTCAAGCTAGATTATCTACTGAAGAGAGGGCAATATTTATCTAGACTTCACATTTGCAAGTGCACAGAGCTGTGCAGGAAGACCCAGCTTGTAGCACTTGCACCTTTCCCGACAGCCTGCTTTGCATCCACATTTGGTAAGCTGTTGGCAACTTTTGGCTAAGGGCGAGTTGGTTGTCCAGAGGACTTGCCATGCTTCACCAGACTTTTGCCATCCCCACTCAGCAGGGTTCTCTGGCTGTGGCTGACACTGGGTGGCCTGCCCCCACACACAACCAGCCTGGTACGCAGCACGCTTGGTGTGTTGGAGGAGAGCCCCTGGTTGGTGGAATGGCCTCATATGCCCTTTGTTTTCTGGCAAACATATCAAGTCTAGCCTCATCCACAGTGCCAGCAGTGCTGGATCTTTCATACATAAGTATGACAAACCTCTCCAGGACCTTCAGGTCACTCTCTTCCACTCTGAGAGGGTAGTGACTCAGTTTGGAGAACACAGTGGAGGCCTCTGGAAAGATGTTCCATGTCTGCCAGGCGGTCTTCTTGCCCTTGCTCCGGAAGGCTGACACTGTATCACAGCCTGTGAATGCATGGAAGAAGAGCATGCCATTCACCTTCTCCTGGCCCAGAGAGTTGCACAGGTCATGCACAGCAATCCAGCGCAGGCTCTGGCCTTGGCCAAATGCCACCCATAGCTTCTCTAGCCCTAGATTGTGGAGAGTGGAGAAAGCACTGACTGCAACGACAAGAACATCTGTGTCATTTGCTTTAACCATGATGGTCTTGGCTCCATGTTCTGTGGCATATTTGGCATGGAGAAAGATGCGGGTGTCAGCTTCCTCATGAGAGCACTTTTCCAGTCCCTGAAGACTAGCCTCATGAGTGCTGAGGACAGCAGACCCTTTCGTGGCAATGACAACATTTGTGGCAGACATCTGGGCAACTTTGTCTGCCAGGAACTGGAACAACTCTGTCTTGTTGGCATCGTGTCTTAGGAAATTGCGCCAGTTGGATGGAATTGTGTTCTTGTCTGTCACCTTGCGCCTTCCTCCTTGACCACGTTGGAGCCTGGTCTCAGCTTTGAGGCTGGATGTATTGTATACATCAAATACAAGATGTGATGATGTGTACTTGCTGCTATAGGATTGTATCACAGGCAACAAAGTGCATAGCCCTCAAAGGTCTTTCCTTTCTTTGGTGGCAAGGCATGGACCAAAGCTGATCCATCTACAATGAGGACATCAGTCTTTGGTTCTTTGTCTTCTAGTGTAACATGACTCTCCAGGACCGAGGTCAGCTGAGACTTCTGACATGTGTACAGCCTACCACCCTCACTAAGGGAAGCTGGGAATGTTTGATTCTCGTGCTGGAAGAATTCCTGCAGATCACATTCACGGCTCTGACAGGATATAAATAGCTTTGAGAAAAGCTGGCAATCCTCCTTCAAGTTTCTGCTTTGACTGTTCTACAGGAGCAGCTTCTTGCCTGAAGAAGTCAGTTCTGTTCTTCTTTATTGGCTCATAGAAGGAGACTGCATTGTTTGCCAAAGAGTCTGAAAACTTCTGAAATTTAGTGCGGCCTCTGTCAAGGTGTGTCTGTAGAAGTTCTGCTGAGCTGGGGTGGGCAGTGTCTTTGTTGTCAATGGAATACAGATCCTGGCTCTCTTCCTGAAAAGGACTTCCCAAGTGTTGCAAAAGCCAATGACAGCTTGCTGACTCTCTCCAAGAATGTCTTCTGCGCATGAGGTGTTTGTTCATGGTGTGTTGTCTGCTCATTAGACTCCTTACTTTGAACCTCTGTTTCGTATGCAGACACCAAGCGGATGATCTCTGGGCCAGCCACCATCCATCTTCTGAGTGCTGACGGATCTTCAGTCAGCCCAATGGCTCCGCCATCAGCCTTTATAAAGGCATTGGTCTGCTCATGAGCTTGGTCAAGAGCCATTGCTGAGAACTGGCGACTGGTCTTGTGCACAACAAAGTTGCCAGCCTTGAACTCCTTGTGCAACTCTGGGTGTGAACTCTCTAGGGTAAGCATGTCCCTGAGGTGAATAGGCAGCCAACGAGCATAGTTTGTATTATTGTTGGAAAAGAAGTAGGGTATCAGCTCATGCAATGCCTGGCAGTAGAGGACAAAATTGGCCTCACGGAAGGACCTGATCAGTAGGAATATCACAAGTTCCATAGACAACACCATGTGCCAGAAGTGGAACTGTGGACTCTGCTGTCTTCGAAGGTCACACCACTCCTCAAACTCTAATGCCTGCTCATTGTTGTTTGCTTTCTCAGCACAGTAGTCAGTGTATGCTGTCCTCAGGAGTTTGTACAAACTAGAGGCTGTAACCTGGTGCATCTGCCGTGTCCTGGTTACACTTGCAGCTGACAGGAAGGATTCTGCAGTTCCAGATGAAGCAACTCCTGCCTCCACCAGAGCTCCTGTCCAACCACTGCCATGAAGAAGAGCACCAAGAGATGTCATTGCTGCCATCTCAATGTGCAGACCACCAAACATTACCAGATACTTGTCTTCGCCATACTGATCAGGCCACTGCCACTGCACCTGCTTTGCTACGGCATAGATTGGCTGATCAGCTGTGATTATGGGTATCTGGCCAGGGTTCAGAAAATCAGTGACATCCTGCACTTTCTGCATCACGTGTTTGATCGTAGCAACAGAATGAGCCTGATCACGCAGGAGAGGAAGCAATGAAGTTATGGTTACTTCAAATTCTGGGCTTCTCTTCATTGAAGCGTGATGAGCTGACCACGTCAGATTCACTGCATCATCTATTTCCTGGGTGACTATGACCTTGTCTAGCCACTGATACTCCAGTGCAAGCTGTGGCCCCAAGATATCTGTGGGTGGCTTTGGTATTGCAGTGTTTGGTGGCACAGGGTTCTTTGTTTGAAAGGAAGCTGGTGAGATGTTTGTGAATGTGTCCGGCAATTCAGGCACTGACCTCACTTTCTCAGGTGCAAACTTTAGTTGCTGTCTTTCCTGTCCAGTGTTCTCCTTGGTGGGGTGCTGAAATATGGAGATGCTAGTTCCATGGAAGGAGGTAGTGGCAGTAGTTGCAGATGGGTTGTGGTCGATGTTGTCCATCACTGCAGTGGTGAACAACCCTTTTCGCAGTACTGGGGACAGACCACACCCTCCTCCACATATTTGCTAACTGTGGCATCTCCTAACTGTGCAGAGACCTCCAGTACTCTGTCATAAGAGATACTGAGGCCATACTGATGTAGCATTTCAACCAGGTTTCTCTTCCTGGTTTTGGCATAGACTGAGAGTCCCATGTAGACTGGGAATGGTGTTTCTCTGTCTTTGGAGTGTCTATGAGTTGTTGCTCCCTCTTTGTATCGGGGAGTAGCAGTTGAACTGCATGAGCTGTGCAATGGCCTGGTCTGACTTTGATGCTCCAAATCGTAACTGTGACTTGATGTCAGCCCCATGCTCAACCATCCCTACAAACTGGAGCAGGAGAGGAGGCACAGAATTTCGTACACAAGCCTCAGAAAATGTGCCATCAAACCGTGACTGATGATCAAGTATAGACTTTCTGAGAATATTTGCTGCTTTAGCAATGATAACTGCCTCTGAAAGATCAGATGATTGAGCAAGTGCTTTTCCCACATCCTTTTGAAATGCAAGTAATACATCTCTGCCAGATTTATGAGCCTCAAGTTCTGGAATTTCTGCCAGAAGTTTGTCTTTGAGTCTCGTGGAATTTACACTTGGTGACTCTACACCTAATTGTTCCAGACGTTGTTGGTAGAGGTGGCAAATATCTACCAGCCGAAATGTGACTGGATCATCTGAACAAAGGTTGTTTTCAACAATGTATGTCATCAGTTCTGACAGAACTAGTGGATACACATCTGATTCTGACTCAGTGCTACCTTGGTCTTTCTCAAGGCTCCTCAGGTAGGACCTTTTTCTGTTGTAGAGGGCACAAAGACCGGCATGGTGATACTTAAACTCCTGTGCAATGACATCCCCACCAGTCAACTTAGCAAGGAGCTTGCCATCACTAAGTATCTCTGCACATTCACGTAATTTCAAGTCAAGGCCCTTAGTACTAGCCTGTCTGAGATCAGATGCAGGTGCCACTTTCACAGAAAATGCAAACTTCATTGTCATGACTGGTTCGGCGCAGTTTTGCACGACTAGTCTCAGTGTTGCTGGTCTGGTCATTGGATTGTCGCTTTCTTGCACGGTCCAGTTTAGTGTTGTTAAACAACAAGCGACAGTTCACATGGTATTTTGCTGCATTTTTCCTGAGAGTGGCCTCTATGCCATCACCTTCATCCAGCCTTGCTGGATCCATTATCAGTGGCATTTCATTAATTTCACTGAACATGGAATGTTCCTTGCCAGCATTGTGTACCCATCATGGTCTAGGACGTGATGACTTGGAGGTGATGTCAAGTGCTCACCTCTTTTGTATTTCTGACAAAGACAACACAAACTCCAGTTTGTTTTTCTACTGCTCAATATTGGATTGGCATCACATTCTGCCATGATTTCACTTTTGATTAAGGCCGAGGGTTATCCTTTTACCACCTTAAACAGAGCACACATTCCTGTATGGGATTCAACTAGGTTCGGTCTCCCTACACCTAGCCCGATCATTCATCCAGTGCCATTTAAGTCCCGTGTGATCTGTACACCATCCGGGTAAGTACATGAACCATCATGTACAGCCCCCATACCTTGGCTCGGCTCTCCCGCGCTGGCACATCCTGTCTATTCAGGTGCGGCTATCTAACTATAGCTGGTCTGGGGCTGTTAGAAAGCATTTGGGACACTAAACTAAACTATACTACAACTACTAGTCTAAGACTACAGGATTAGTAAAGCTGGATTAGCTGGCACTGAACCCCATGCTGAGTTACACAGCAGTGATGTCACCAGTGTGCCCTGGTTGTGTGCAGACATACACTCTTTTACATTTATTAATTTTCCTTCAAAATTGATGAGTTATTCGAAAGAGATGGCCTCATTAGGATCTAAAACCACAGAAACCAAGATCCATGCTTAAAACGATAATTGTTGAACGGGCATTATTTCTCATTATAATTATTGTTTCTACCTTTTCTTGGCAGCCATATAGCCCCCATATTTAAAGGTAAACTGTACTGGGAAGCTACAGAAACATAATATTCACAAGAAATAGTATGGAAGAGCTTTACCATATTGCTAGAAGCAAATACATGCCATTCTAGTGAAAAATTAGCCAAAATCTGTCGATACTGGCCGCCATCTTGGAATTTGGCCGCCATATTAAATTTTTGCGTGGCCAGCGTCCTTTTCTGATAGAGGAACATTAAAGAGCACTTGTGCAAAATTTCATGCTTGTTTCACTATCTGAACGATTCTTATGAAATATGCAATTATCTGCTGCACTACTCCTCGGAATGAGCTCCTTCACTGGAGTTAACTGGCAATCGAGACTTAAATGAAGTCCAAAATTGGCATAAAAAAAGTCTTCCTTAGAAAACGGGCATGAACATTTCCAAGTCTCGTGTTGTTCTGAGAGAGTTCCTCGCTGGGTGAGCGGGTTCCGTTCTCAGCTACCACTCTGTTGGTCGTGAGTTCGAATCTCCGACCGGCCAGTGAAGAACAAGAGGAATTTGTTTCTGGTGATAGAAATTCATTTCTCGCTATAATGTGGTTCGGATTCCACAATAAGCTGTAGGTCCCTTTGCTAGGTAACCAATTGGTTCTTAGCCACGTAAAAGTAAATCTAGTCCTTCGGGCCAGCCCTAGGAGAGCTGTTAATCAGCTCAGTGGTCTGGTTAAACTAAGATATACTTAACTTTGTCCTGAGAGAGAATTCACTCCACACTCACTTCAACACAACTTTCTCGCCAAAAACTCCGCAATTGCCAAAACTGGTCTCGGGTTCCTCTCTCTCTTCTCTTTATAGCGGTGGTTCTCAAACTGGGTGCCGTGGCGCCTTGAGGTGCCACAGACAGTGCCTAGGGGTGCCGCAAGATTGTCGTGAATTTTGTCTTGGCTTGATCATCTCAATGAACATTTGTAAAAAATAAATAGTTACCAGAAGACTTCATATAATTATTATCAGTTTGTCTACTCAAATATATATATATATATATATATATATATATATATATATATATATATATATATATATATATATATATATATATATATATATATATATATATATATATATATATATATATATATATATATATATATATATATATATATATATATATATATATATATATATATATATATATATATATATATATATATATATTTGGCAACACTAAACACCCAGTCGTCGTCCACACAACTGTTTATAGCATAACTGCCTGTTTGTTTACTCTCCACGTTCGTTATAGGTTTCTTTCGTTTGTTTATTTTCTCCCTGTGTTTCTAGTCACTTTTTAGCTGTTGCCTTGGTAGGTGTTCCTTTTAAGTTCTTGTTTTAATTTTTTGCATTTGTAAATGTTTTAAATTTTTAAATTCTTAAAGAAGTTTTTCCCATTGTATAAGTGATATTTTAAGTATTTATTGTCTGTAATTTTCCAGCCTTGAAGATGCATCATGTGATGTGAAACGTTGGCAGAATAAACTTGATCTTGTAAGAGACATGCATGCCTTTACCTCTTTAACCTGAGATATATATATATATATATATATATATATATATATATATATATATATATATATATATATATATATATATATATATATATATATATATATATATATATATATATATATATATATATATATATTGTTGCGTTTGAGGGTCTTGGTTGATCATGTGTTATTCAATTTACGTAATTTTTACGGCCCTGCAAACCAAGATTACACGTAACCTGCCACTTGAAGCCAAAAGTTAACCTCAAAGACAGTCGTTAATTAGCCAAAGGTCGCCAGTTAAGGGTTATTAACCTTAACAAAGAATATTTGAGATGAATTTGATTTTAAACGCAACGGTTCTTCCAAACATTCGGACGCGAGGCATACAAAGCATCGAGATTTAACCTGATTTTGCTTACCCTAAATCCTAGGTATTTTACTGGAATAACGGGGTTGAAGCTAACAATATAATAATTAGGCTTAATCTAGACTTCGTAAACACATATACACTAAGTGGTGGCTGAAGGAAGAAAACAAAGAAAAAATGTGAAATACAGAAAAGTACTAGTCAATCGATAAATAAGCTTCAACAAGAATCGGACTTACCGTGAATGTCGAGTCGCTGCGCAAACGAGGACCTCAGGAGTCGTATTCTGGCAGTCTTCCCAATTCACTAATTAAGATAGACGTAGGAGAAAAGTAATAAAGAACAAAGAATATCGTTCGGGCACGCACGCAGCGTCACCCTGGTTCCGTGACCGCTGGGATCTCTCTGACCCGACCTCGCTTCGTTCCCGCCAGGTGAGGGCTTATACTGCCCCGGGCAATCCGACCTTGACAAAGGCATCGTCGAATGCATAGAATAAAGCTTAAGGGCCACCATAACTAGGGGTCATTGAGCGTAAACCCTCTCTGAGGCTTAGGTCCCTAATGCCATAGCATATTTTGTTTACAAACTTTCCAGCCTATGCGGCGCCATTTGTCTACTGCGGTGATTGTTATTTTTAAATTGCCTAGCCTACCGGCGGGCAGAGATGTTCTCTGTCGAGGTCAATCGGACTAATATTCCTACACCTAAATACATCGAGGGCGAACAGCAGTAATATTTATAAAAGCTCCCCCCCTTAAGAGGGCCTTCTACTCCCTTTTCGGGCGTGAAGGTCTATACTAAACAAGCTGTTCGCCTCTCGTAGGTTACTCTTCTTCCCTGAGCAGATTAGTCCTGGTTAGCCTACCTAGCTACAGAACTACCTAACCCTAGATAGGATATGAGCTATATTCACTACTTTACCTAATTCTAATAGTACTGGAAGGTGCTCACGGTTATTATAGGCTACCTCCTACAATCAAGATGTGTTTTTAGACCTAGCCTAGTGGTACATTCTATGATATTCCCTAGCCTAACCTATCCTAACCCGACCGTAGCACCAACATAAGAGTTCATATTGTAACTAAATTACAACATGGTTTATGTTTAATACAATTAAAATTTACTAGTTAATTCATGAGGGTTGCCTCATATGATAAATGGGTGCCTCACTGAGGTCTTAGGCCATGCGTGTCACGAGCATCGTGGCTCGTTTCACAATAGTTAAGATTACTGAAATTAGTTAGGCTACTTACATGATTACTGCGGCTCGGTGGTAAGTGGAAAAAACAAGGCTACTAAATTGATGTACCGTACTTTAAGGCGGCCTAGGCTAGGTACAAATAAAGGAAGAGATCACACTGGCTACCTTCTCTGGGCAAGGGGCCAGGATCACTCTTAGATGTTAGGGCACTGTGCTGAGAGGGCACTAGTGCCAGGATGAGCGTATAGCTCGGCAACTACTGGGCTCTCTTCCGCCCCTTCTTCTTCTTATTCGGTTTCCTCCAAGGCCTATCAGTAGCTGGCCTAGCAGGTGATGAAAGCACCGACTCCGGGGACAGGCCAGAAGGGCTAAATAAATAAGTCAGGGGCAACTGCAAAAGCTGCGGGAGGACTCCCTACTCCAGCTGCTGCGACAACCGGAGCGAGAGTGATCTCGACTTCTGCGTCCGAGGATGCCAGTTCCTGGTCTTCCAAGGAAGGGGTACCATTTCGATCCTCCAGGGGTTCATCCCCTGGAGTCAAATTTTGCAAAGAAGAAGCTTCGGGTGCTGGAGGCTCTCCAGTCGCGATGATCAACTGCATGGGGAATTCTAAATTTTCCGGAGGGGGATTCGCCCCATGATTTAGACCCGGCATAGGGGCCTTTTCCATTGGTAGCTCAACGTCCGGGACGGACGGAGTCTGGCACTGCTCAGTGCTCGCAAGTGGCACTGGCAGCAGTTGAGTGGTCAGGCATGCCTGATGAGGGGTCCGGAGGTGCAATACCTCTCGGACGACTTGGGTTTGGCTGCGGCAGAGATTCCTGCCCCAGCAGGAGATCGTAGCCTCTCCTAGAGTTTTGTTTGGGGGCGTCCGCTGGGCGTTGCTTGCTTGGGCAGCCCTCCCAATTTGTGGAGTGGTCTGCCCGCTTGCACGTCCTGCAGCGGTACTGCTCCTCCTGAATCTCTTCGCGGAGGGGAGGACCTCTTGGTGGGCCAGCCCTTCGCAATTGGAGAGGGCTAGGCCTGGAATAGTTTTGTTGTGCCCTTCCGCGGACCACTTTGGTGGGCGGAAGGTGGAGGTTTGTCATTATTGACAGTGTTAGATGGGGCCTCCATGGAGGAGGTAAAAAAATGGCTGCGGAGTGGCGTTGGTGACGGGCTTCGCAGAGAAGATCCCGATCCAACAAGAAGGCCACCCGGGCCGAATTTCCACCTACCACGCCAAGGCGGTGGGGTATCGTGCCCCAAGGTGTCATTACCTGGAGTTGGACCGTAGGAACGGTAATGGTGTGGCCCTCTATCCACTTCATTTCCCACCGGTTTCTTCGTCAACCATGGCACTGGCTGGCACTTGGGCCCTAGTGATCAGGCTAATGTCTGCCGCAGTGTCTACTGTGACCGGAAGGGTCACTGGCAGGCTAGTGCTCTGAAGAGGGGCCACCTAGATGAACTGGGTTTCCAGTCTCTCGGGTAAAGGATCTGGTGCGGACCAGCAGCAGAAAATGAAGTGCTGATTAGGTTGACAAATTTGGTGGTGGGGACATGATGTGGACAGGCCGGAGATCCAGCATTGTAGTGGCTAGCAGCCCCACAGGATCTGCACGGGCCTTTTGGATGGGCTCGGTGGCCTGCAGTAACTGTTGGAGGAGAGGGCTGAGCGGATGAATCGGGAGCGGAGTTCTGGCTGGTAGGGTTAGGCTGCTTATTAGTGCCGAGTTTGTATCGGCACTCAGCTTCAGCGTGGCCCCCTTCTTGCAATAGTTGCACAGGGTGTTGCTAGGCAGTCCATTCTTGGGCGAGTGGAGTTCGAGAGGTAGGCCGGAGGGATGATTCGCTTCTGAGAGGTGCTATGCGACTGATTGAAGGTTTCCCACGAATCAGCCATGCGACAAGCTTCCATAAGTGTGGAGGGCTGTTTATCGTTAAGATATACAGCAAGGGGCCCTGGCACACATTGGAAAAGGTCTTCTAGCATGGTCCGATTGAAAAGATCCTCAAACGTCATGCAGGCCAAGGAGTCGAACCAGCGCGCATCGGACTGGGTTTGTGACATGCCCATTCCGTCCAAGACCAGCCGACTTCCTTGGCAAGACCTCGGAACCGTTGTCTCCATTTTTCTGGGGTTATCTGTAGGCCTTGGTAATGACTCTACGAACTTCCGCCATGTTGCCTCTCTGGCTCTTCTCCAGTGATAAAAGCGCTGCCTGGCTTTTCCCTCCATATGCTTGGCTAGTATTAGGGCTCTCTCCGTCTCCGTGGTGCTGTAGTTATCGAAAAGAGCCTCGATCTCCTCCAGCCATGCTTCTGGCTCGTCCTCAGTCCACTTGGGGACTAGGGAATTGATGCTCGAAATTGGAGCGTTTGATGCAGCAGGTGTAGGACTGGAGGCTTGATGGCTAGCCATAGCTTCGGCATTCTCCATTTTCGCTCTCTCAAGCTCGAGCTCCTTCTCCTTTAGGGCTAACTCAGCTTCCTTGCAGGCTAACTCATGCTGTCTCCTTCTTTCTTCTCTTTCCTCTTCATATTGCCTTTGCTCGGCGTCATACACCCTTCGTTCTTCTTCATACTTCCTCTGCTCGGCTTCATACTTCCTTCGTTCTTCTTCATACTTCCTCTGCTCGAGTCTTTCTTCCTTCTCCCGCTTGGCCAAGTCGTCCACTTGCTCCTTGACCCAGGTGGTAAGTTCCGAGCCGGTGAGACCTGCCGCCGTCCCCAGCCCCAGGAAAGTTTTATAATGCTCTGCTGCCATGGTTCTGGTGGGGAAGGGCGTCTAACCGGGTCGACTGGGCGTACTTGGGCAGCGAGGAAGTGTCTCTTCAATGACGTGGCACCCTTTCAAAAGGTGGCACTGTAGTTTGGGTGTGCCGTGTACAGGTCACACTGGTGGCACTCAGTATCCCTAGGCACTGGTGCAGGTTAGGTTCCAGAAGAACTTTCTCTTCTGTGTTCCCTTTTGTTTTCTTTAGTGGCACTTATGGTGCCAATGTGTTCCTAGGGACCTCTACTGAGTCCAACTAGGCTATATGGGAGGAAAGGCACTCTACACCCCCTGCAGAGTGCAACAATCGAATGAGAGAGAAAGGGAAGGTAGAGAGAGAGAGAGAGAGAGAGAAAAGTAAGCTATTCAGGTGATGACAGTGCTGCAAATTATTGGCACTGTGGAATAAAGTGAATTTGGGTTTTTTTTTTTTTTTTCTTTAAAGATCCTCGTGAGTGGCTGGTCCCAGTACCAGCCCAGTGCTGGCCCCTTCTTTTTCAGAGGGTGAAAACTACTGTTTAAATGGTCTGGATAGCAGGCCTCACTCGTGACCGACAGTTTATCACTGTATTGTAATTACTCTTAACTTGTCCTCATCTATTGTGGGACAGAGGTGTTTCTTTATTTGGTTAAAGTATTCGAATTAATTTGCCTAGTGTCGGCCGTTCTTTCTTTGAAGAGGGTCACGTACACTTAGGTTAGGAATGCTTACTCGAATGACGAGAGAGAGAGAGAGAGAGAGAGAGAGAGAGAGAGAGAGAGAGAGAGAGAGAGAGAGATTTTCAATCAGCAAATTTCTTGCTGCTTGAGAACATGTAAACAAAGATTTTATACATGCACAATGGCATGGATCTTAATAGAATGATATAGATGCGTCGTCTTGGCTTCCTTAGGGATTACTTTATTATCTTAATTTTCCTGGGAGCCGACGTCACAAAAGTTTATCGTAAAATTTTAAATTCTCTTTATATGATTTTTATAGCAGGTATCTGTATAAGAACTTGTTATTACTCCTAACTAAGGCCTATCTTTCCCTGCCTAAATTATCTTTTGGTTTTTTCCTAGCTAAGATATTAGGAGGTGGGTTCGCTACGAAAGGAAAAAAAAAGAGGATGACCCAAGAGTGGCTCGGGCAGAGTCTGGTCACGACAGCGGATGACAATAACAAGGTCTTAAGATGGCGGAAAAATCCCGTTAGGCCTAAATTTCAAAAACAACCTCGGGCGGCGAAGGAACACCAAAATGGCCGTTCTCTCACAAACAGTTCGAACAATTTCAAAACAACCGCGCGAACACGGCGGAGGAATCCAAGATGGCGGGTATTTTCTTTTTCAAACAAATTCAAAAACAACGCAACAAATGCAGGTATCCAGATTTTACTTTAAATATACCACTCATGCATAGCGTTTTACGTTACGGATGGAAAACTAAATTACCAAACAACTTTGTCTTTTGTTATTGTATTCTCACCCGGACATTAAACAAAAAGAATGAAAAGAGAAATGCTAGTCTGCCTGCGTAAATTTACGTTGTTGAACGGTACCTTTATTGTAAAATTACTATTTCAGTTCGTTTGCTACTTCACTGACACGGTTTTGAATGATTCCCGCTATATGCAAACACTAACGATCGGAATTGCCGACGCGATTAGTATATTACTTTGTGTACATGAAACGGGCTCCGCGCTTCGGCCTTTGAATTCGTTACTTGAATGACTTGATTCACGATCCGAACACGGTAATGTCCTTGTCTTAAACGTTATAAATTATGACTCTCTGCTCTCGACGCACCCTTTCCTATATGCTAATTCTCGCTACACTTGTTATAACTATTCTCTTTACTGCTTATTATTATGCCTCGTTCCTTGTTTAGAAGAATGAAATGGAGTTCGATATCTGACTTTTTATTTTTGGAATTAATGTAATTTAATTTCCTTTTCTCCAGATTCTTTCTCTAAAATGTACTTTAGATTCTATATAAGGTCGCCAATGTTACGTGTGATGGTCTTGGTTGATCATGTGTTATTCAATTTACGTAATTTTTACGGCCCTGCAAACCAAGATTACACGTAAACTGCCACTTGAAGCCAAAAGTTAACCTCAAAGACAGTCGTTAATTAGCCAAAGGTCGCCAGTTAAGGGTTATTAACCTTAACAAAAGAATATTTGAGATGAATTTGATTTTAAACGCAACGGTTCTTCCAAACATTCGGACGCGAGGCATACAAAGCATCGAGATTTAACCTGATTTTGCTTACCCTAAATCCTAGGTATTTTACTGGAATAACGGGGTTGAAGCTAACAATATAATAATTAGGCTTAATCTAGACTTCGTAAACACATATACACTAAGTGGTGGCTGAAGGAAGAAAACAAAGAAAAAATGTGAAATACAGAAAAGTACTAGTCAATTGACGAAGCTTCAACAAGAATCGGACTTACCGTGAATGTCGAGTCGCTGCGCAAACGAGGGACCTCAGGAGTCGTATTCTGGCAGTCTTCCCAATTCACTAATTAAGATAGACGTAGGAGAAAAGTAATAAAGAACAAAGAATATCGTTCGGCACGCACGCAGCGTCACCCCTGGTTCCGTGACCGCTGGGATCTCTCTGACCCGACCTCGCTCGTTCCGCCAGGTGAGGGCTTATACCGCCCCGGGCAATCCGACCTTGACAAAGGCATCGTCGAATGCATAGAATAAAGCTTAAGGGCCACCATAACTAGGGGTCATTGAGCGTCAGCCCTCTCTGAGGCTTAGGTCCCTAATGCCCTAGCATATTTTGTTTACAAACTTTCCAGCCTATGCGGCGCCATTTGTCTACTGCGGTGATTGTTATTTTTAAATTGCCTAGCCTAAAATGCGGCAGAGATGTTCTCTGTCGAGGTCAATCGGACTAATATTCCTACACCTAAATACATCGAGGGCGAACAGCAGTAATATTTATAAAAATATATATACTGTATATATATAAAAATGT
This sequence comes from Macrobrachium rosenbergii, assembly GCF_040412425.1. Taxonomy (NCBI): domain Eukaryota; kingdom Metazoa; phylum Arthropoda; class Malacostraca; order Decapoda; family Palaemonidae; genus Macrobrachium; species Macrobrachium rosenbergii. The sequence continues at coordinate 10,097,368 of NC_089761.1, forward strand.
GTGTGAGTTGTTAAGGAAATGAAAGACTTCTGTATAGCCAAGCAGAACTATTCCTAGATAATATCTTTATTCTCGTAGTATTATCACCTTGGATATGTTATGCTTAATGTGGATTATTGCCTAATGTGAACATTAGGTAAGCAATTTGCACAATGTTTACAAACTGTCGACATTAGGCAAAAAAATGCCTGATGTTCACATTATGCAGCTCAATTTTGCCTGATGTGAATAAGGCTGCTTAAACATTGCCTAATGTTCACATTGTGCACATTGTTAAAGATTATGTCAACATATATTACATATTAAGGTCGATTTAGAGACAGTTTTAGAATTTGCAATTTATTAGAATAAACAAACAAAATCAATAAAAGATCAATAAAAGTTCGAGTCGAGTCCAGTCACAAATGCATATAAGTCTCTTTCTTAGGCAGCTGCATCGTCCTGATATACATGACTTGTACATTGACACTTAGTGTATCCTTGTCCACCAGTGGCCCTTGCTGTTGCTGTTCTAATTGATAGGCAGACTTCAGGAACCTCTTCCGCTTTTATCAGGGGCTGTTCGATTGCACTTAGGTCAGTAGCTGTAAATTTTGGTCCTAGAATTCCCTCCCGGCAACCTACAATATATAGCCCATCTTCTTCCTTAAGGACGACCACAAACGTATATCTGGGATCTGTTGGACCATGATCCACATCCGGGACCCTCAGCGTAGCACACCGACCAATGGACAATGGCCCAAGCAGGTGTTGGCCTCGTCTTGTCATCTGTGCTGCTGCATTAGGACTGTCCTTGATCAGACAAAGCACGGATCTTTTGGAAAGTTGGAACTGCTGCTTGTGTCTGTGCCTGTGCCTCTGCTTCTGCCTCGCTTACCCTGTCCACAACGACTCTTAATGATAGAAACCCAAAGCTTCGAACAGCACTCTTTGAATTAACACTTCAGCGACCGTGGTTCTTCAGTGTGTTTACATCAGGCAAAATACCATTACCTAATCTGAAAGTCTTGCTTAAAGTGCACATTATTCAAGTAATTTGCCTATTGTAAACATTGTGCAAAATGCTTGCCTAATGTGAACACTAGGCAATTTTTTTGCCTAATGTTCGAATTAGGCAATTACCCACATTAAGCGTAACAGATACAATTAACGAAGAGCTTCGGCCAGGATACCTTCAATTCATTTCAGATCTACTTAGCACAGCAGTGCGTAATCGCAGCACAGCGTAACTATCAGCCCAAAATTGAAATACTTTGCAGGATAAAGTTTTAGTTAAGGCACTGTGGGCCATTGTCGAAATAAGGAAATCAAGGAGTATCTGACTGAACCTTCTGCTCAGGCAATGCCTTCCATAATCGGCTTTCGCTGGTAACTGCACTTGTCGCCTTTTGTTCTCCTTCTACGCTTCTTCGCAGTTCGTCCTCACAATCCCTGCTCGTGAATAAATGCGTTCCAAATTCCATTCTCTATCGACAAAAAGAATGAGCAAAGATGCTCCATCTCCTTTCCGTCCTCCCGAATGCCAGCTTATCATAACAAGCTGGAATCTTAAAATACGGATCTATCATCACAAGAAAGTATTCATCCACGTGAAAAGGCTTGATTTGATATGTATGACAGTTTCGTTTCTCTTTTTGTTTCACTTGGTTTTATGTTAATGAGTTTGCAAAATTGTGTGCTTACATTTATTTAATACCTGTAACGTAGCGAACCTTTACAAATTACACATACAGTAAAAAATTATATTATTTAACTCTCTCTCTCTCTCTCTCTCTCTCTCTCTCTCTCTCTCTCTCTCTCTCTCTAAAATATTGATTATTTTCTCTCATTTCTTTACATTATTTTCACGAATCTACATCATCTTTTTCTTTTTTTAATTATGATACAACATCCGACACTAATTCCAGCTCTTGAATTATACGTTTTAGAGTGCAGTTGATCAATCTATCTAGATCTTTTCCATTGCATAAATATCGCAATATTTTGAGAAGTGTTGCCTTTATTAAACTGCTCGCAGGCCTCTAATTATAGTTTTAAATAATGAAGGGTAACCTGATAACATATACCTAACGATGCAATCATGAGTTTACACAGAATGAGCGCAGTTGTTGCAGTAGACTAATTTAGAAGATTAACCAGGTATCCAAAAAATTGGTGAGTTACTACCTTTATCAATAAAAGCAACTCGTTTTTAATAAACAATACCATTACGTAAAGGAAAGTGTATTTTATCAGGCGATAGTGCTTTTCATTTGATATTTTTATCCATGATTCTGTTAGGGAGGTAAATTTACGAATAAATAATTTTGAATCAGACCTACAGAGAGAGAGAGAGAGAGAGAGAGAGAGAGAGAGAGAGAGAGAGAGAGAGAGAGAGAGAGAGAGAGAGACTAATGTAGAGGATAATAAAGTAAAGTGCTGCAAATCAAAAGCAGGATGCAAGGTAAAGTCAAGGAAGGTCGTGTCTTGCCACGTTTTCACTCGGCATGTCAAAATCAGGCCTTTTTTGAAACATCATCATTCCAGAGATGGTTGAGTTAGGATTAATTCTAATTTTAACTACAATCGTATACCGAAATACTATCATCTCTCACAATCTGACATCAAATTGGAAACAATTCCATTACTTTGAAGGGTTAATTGTCGCTTATGAGCAGCAGAGGCAGGGGACAGTACACTACGCTGCAGCTCTTTCTGCTTCGGACCTAGACTATGCACACATGCGATCCAGCACCCCAGCCCCTCCCCACCTAGACTAATGCCAGGGGAGCCATGCAGCGGCTACTGATGACCCAGTAGATACAAGTAGAGTACCATAAACCCGTTATACTTAGATCACAGAAATGACAAGGCCATATTACCTGTGAAATCTATTAAGGCATGGTTTTAAAAAGAAAACTCTCTCACTGGGAAGTCCAGGCCAAACGCTGAGCTACCACGACCCTGGTAAAGCCAAAGTTAAATGGTCTTAATTGCTGGCAAATTACCCCTTCTCTCATAATGCCAAAATCAACATAACAGAGATAAATATTTGTGCAAATTCCATTTAATATTTTTTTGGATTTTCATGAGTTCTGGGGCTACGGGCATTGCCATCATTCCAGTAAAATTGAAGTACGCTGACTAGATTTCGGGTTTGTTCTGTAATTGCAACACCAGATACCAAAATATGTACAAAGCAATGTAAAGTTAGTAATTACCATGTTTTATGTTCTCCTCTGAACATTATCAATTAATTTATGAAACTGGAAAAAAGTCCAATTCAAGTAAAATATCAGTCGTTTCACCGTCTCAGTATAACACATAAGAATATATGACAATTTCCCAAGTGTTGATTGCAACCTACATTATACGGAAACGCTTATGGCGGATTATTGGTCAGTGTCGCTCATGGAAGACCAACTGAAGAAAGGGTTTGGGACTGAATAGCTTTCTTGTAAAATACTCATACCAAAATATTGTGTGACAAGTTTGTATTCTAAGGCAAAACAACCATGTCTTCCTGTATTTTCTCCTCCACTTTCCTTTTGTATATTTATATCTTCACTTGTCTTTAAACAGAGAGTATTTCACATCTGGGAATCACTCCCAACACCTGTGTTTGCCTGTCTGTCAATTTTTGCTAAAGCGTCCGCAAGACCCTGTACTTTCTCAAGATGTTCAATCACCGACCTCCTTTGTCTAATTTTTATTCTAATTCCCGAAAGTAGAATCCCTAGAACCTACAGTCCTTAGCCCCTTCCTTTTAAAACCTAGATAAAAGTCGGTCGAGAGGCGTAGCCCTTGTGGAGGTGACGACATTTTTGATATTATCATAAATCTTTGAAGAGACGCCATCACCCTCCATGCCATATCCATCAGATGTGGAAACAGTGGAGGGTGAGGTGAATGGGAATCATCAAATTTGTTGCCATTCCGGGTTGGGAACCCGGTACTACCCATGTCTAGCAGCTTTGTCAAGGTCCACCCCCAGGGATCTTGTTCCTCCAGTGATACCAAATGTCATCCATTCAAACCATAGTTGAATGTCTTCATTCCTGTTGCAGAATTGCAACATTATAAAAAAAGCAATAGCCACTCTTTGAACCGTCAGAAGTAATATCACTGCTACGTAAATCTCGTCTGAAGGTGAATAAGGATAAAACTCACCTTTACGTCAAAAAAGCGCGCCCACAGACCGACCCTTAAGCAGTGCCTTAAATAAACTTGTAAAGGTACCCCACTGTCTATCCATCGCCGGATTCCCCTTTGTTTTTATGTATACACTTGTAATATCATAAGTAATCTTTTTAAATAAAACCTTCCATACACACCATCTTGATAAATAGAGTAAGTTTTGCATTTTTTGCTTAAAGATAGATCTGATTTATAAATCTCTTAATAAAGATTGATATCTCAAAAGTTCGTGATGACAGATCTTCTACAAAGGGGGAAAGTGCTCGATCCCAGACAAGAGCGTAATAAGGAAAAACGCAGTGGTTGTTTCACATAGGTTTGTTCCTTTAAAGCGGTTTGATGGATACATTACCTAGGACCTTTTTTGTTTTTATTTTAAATGGAAAGGTTAACACTATAAAGTCCCTGTACTCTTGTTTGAAGTCATAATGTCCGAGACTCAATATGTTAATCCATGGTAGCAATATTTTCACTACGTAATTCATGGACGACAATATGAATAAAACGATGTGCTGTCTGGTCTGCTTTAGAGGGTATTAGGAATCTTTATAATTCTTTATCCTTTCCAGGCTAGCAAAAAAACCATTCCTTAACAGGCCCATAAAAGGGAGATCTGGAGGAAGGGATATATATATATATATATATATATATATATATATATATATATATATATATATATATATATATATATATATATATATATATATATATATAAGGTATATATACATACAAACATGCATGTGTGTGTGTGGATGTGTGTTAAAACAATTCCCACAGTAGCACATATAAAATGTAACCAGTAATCACTAAGCGATGTGCTCTTATAAACCTGGAATAGTCACGAACAAGGAACGCCCAGGTAACGTAATGTGTGAAATAAAGTGATGATTTTAAAATCATGAAAGCTGTACAACTTATTGTGTACACAATGGAAGGTAGGGTATTCAGTCTATGACAGAACCGGCTATTTAATACAGAGGAATTTTTTCATGTATTACAAATTAAGTAAAAAGAATGACAAATTTGATCAATACACCTCCAAGCACGGTGGGACTGAAATACAACTGGTCTCCTATAAACAAAAGCAACTGCGTTTTCTGGAGTTCACCTCTTTCCTTCGTGACCCATAAAATATTCAGCTTTAATTCAGGTTGTGTCCAGCTCTTCGGGGCAGCCAACACAATGAAAGAGGGGTAAGAGAGGGCGAGGGAAGTGGGTCGCGGAATTTGGGGGAAGGTAAAAGGAAAATGACTGATGGGCCTTTGAAAGGAATAGGTTCGTTGCGGGGAGGGAATATACTTCTTTGAGTATTGCTACTGTAGACCGGAATAAAAAATATACATAAAAATTTTGTGAGATATATAGTGACGCAGCATATCTTTTAATCTAAGAAATTCGATTGCATTTCTAATGCCTCAGTTTTGTTCTTTGCTTCTCAGAGCATTGCTCTGCTCCCTCGTGTCTTCATTTTCTATTCTGTTTTTTTCTCAGTTTCCTACTCTTTCTGCCCTGTCTCCCTCGTCTTCATCAAATATTCCTATCATCACTGGGTGTCCGAGGACTTGAAGGCCATTTCTGCTTATTTTGGATGCATCGAGGGCCAGAATGCTGTATATGTATAAATATGTATGAATGGGACCTGAATGATTAATGGAGTCGTTAACGAGTCGCTTTCACTAAAATGCAATTCCTGTCCCTTTCTGTTTCTTCCATTTTTCTTAAGGGTTGATTGGAAAGATGAGTGGAAAGCGCTTCTTGTTTCTCTGATAGTTTTCCCTTCACTCTGATATGTTTCCCCTTTTGCACTTCTTTTGAATTTTCACATACCATTTCTGACTATAATATTTGAGGTTCCAAGAATTATCGCCCAACGATATTTGATCCTTGTAGGCAGTGTCTGAGTGCAAATGCAGAGGAACTGTGTTTTACGAACTTTAACCAGATCAAATTTCCTTTCAGTAGCATTGATAGCTACAATATACTCGCTAACGTATCCAGAATCAACTAGTTTAATTCGCTGACCAATTTACCTCTGTTTTCTGTTTTTGACATTGCAAATTCTCCTATATTTTCATGCTCGCGAGTAGCTGACAAGGCGTTCAAGAAACAGAGAACATCACTTTCATAACACTAAGCAATTCCAGTTCCACAAACACGCAGAGGCGTTCTGATTACTTTGGAAGTGAATTTGAAGACTACTGAGATATTAGCCCTTTCCTTATTTCTCCCTCTACCAGCAAAACTATTTATACCATTGATTGTTTATTCCACACCGACCTTTATTTTTCTTTTAAGGGAACATATAAGGAAATCGCAATGATTTGTCATAAGATGTAACCTATTCATTTAATTGTTTGTTGTCTGCATACAATTAACTTTCCGTCCAAGAAGTGGAAGGATTTGCGGAATTTTTCTTTAACCTGTCTATGGAGGTGACAACGCTCTGGCTCCTAATAGCTTTTAGTTAGCTCTGCCCGAATATCCTTCATGCGTAAGTAACAGCAGGTCAGAAATCAGTCACTTAAAGAGACACAAGCGGTTCTTGAAAATACATTTCATTTATTGGTTAGGACTTGCCTGTTGGTTTACAGCTGTGGGCAAGAAATTGATAAGCATTATTGAACTAATGTTGTTTGTTCAGAGTTCATGTGGTTTCACAAATTAGTTATGCACTTAGCTAAAGTAAGATTTGCTTCTGATGTGTAAAATAGACCTCTGATATCCGTCTGGAGAGATTTGACCTTTTGGGATCTTTTAATCTTTGCTAAATAAACCTTTCCTCTGGTTAGAATTATAACACTGTGGAAGCACAGATGGTGGCAATAACCGGGCAGTAAAATTGAAGTAAGCTTAGTATATTGTTCTTAATACCAGGTAAGTATGTTGCTTCTGTGATTACAGTTATTCAAGTATGAGCCTGACGTAAATTTGAAAATAAAGTGTAACCACAAACTTGTATTGTTTTCAAGATTTGAGAAACAAAATACAATCCTTACATCATGAACTGATGCACATAAGCTTTATAATAATTTCCCTCATGTTGTAATACTAATGTAAGAAAAATGGAAAATAAATGGAAAAAACAACAAATAAAAGCATTACAGATATAGGATTAATATGCGCGTACATAAGCACCAACAACAGCCAGAAATATTAAAGTTACAAGACATGCCATAAAAAGAGCGTCTTTTATACAATTGCTAAAACAGCAGCGTGTTACCTGAGACAGGAGTGGGTTCCTTCTCAGTGTGAGATACTTAGAAGATTAACAAAACGCCTGGGCTGACCTGAGACGCTGATTACCTACGACAGACACGAGTTAGTATCTGACTTTATATGTTACAATGGGTGCTTTGCGGTCAAATGGCTGTGACAATTACCTCTTTTTCTTAGGCAATGACATA
>NC_089761.1:10109947-10214305 GCF_040412425.1 Macrobrachium rosenbergii
AAGGTGCTCACGGTTATTATAGGCTACCTCCTACAATCATGATGTGTTTTAGACCCAGCCTAGTGGTACATTCTATGATATTCCCTAGCCTAACCTATCCTAACCCGACCGTAGCACCAACATAAGAGTTAATATTCTAACTAAATTACAACATGGTTTATGTTTAATACAATTAAAATTTACTAGTTAATTCATGAGGTTGCCTCATATGATAAATGGGTGCCTCACTGAGGTCTTAGGGCCATGCGTGTCACGAGCATCGTGGCTCGTTTCACAATAGTTAAGATTACTGAAATTAGTTAGGCTACTTACATGATTACTGTGGCTCGGTGGTAAGTGGAAAGAACAAGGCTACTAAATTGATGTACTGTACTTTAAGGTGGCCTAGGCTAGGTACAAATAAAAGGAAGAGATCACACTGGCTACCTTCTCTGGGCAAGGGGCCAGGATCACTCTTAGATGTTAGGGCACTGTGCCGAGAGGGCACTAGTGCCAGGATGAGCTTATAGCTCGGCAACTACTGGGCTCTTCCGCCCCTTCTTCTTCTTCTTCGGGTTCCTCCAAGGCCTATCAGTAGCTGGCCTAGCAGGTGATGAGAGCACCGACTCGGGGACAGGCCAGAAGGGCTAGCGGGCGCCGAGTCAGGGGCAACTGCAAAAGCTGCGGGAGGACTCCCTACCCAGCTGCTGCGACAACCGGAGCAAGAGCGATCTCGACTTGCGTCCGAGGATGCCAGTTCCTGGTCTTCCAAGGAAGGGGTACCATTTTCGATCCTCCAGGGTTCATCCTGGAGTCCCCCTGCAAAGAAGAAGTTTCGGGTGCTGGAGGCTCTCCAGTCGCGATGATCAACTGCATGGGAATCCTAAATCTCCCGGAGGAGGATTCGCCTCATGATTTAGACCCGGCATGGGGCCTTTTCCATTGGTAGCTCAACGTCCCGTGGCGGACGGAGTCTGGCACTGCTCAGTGCTCGCAAGTGGCACTGGCAGCAGTTGAGGTCAGGCATGCCTGACAAGGGGTCCGGAGGTGCACTACCTCTCGGACGACTTGTGGTTGGCTGCGGCAGAGATTCCTGCCCCAGCAGGAGATCGTAGCCTCTCCTAGAGTTTTGTTCGGGGCGTCCGCTGGGCGTTGCTTGCTTGGGCAGCCTCCCAATTTGTGGAGTGGTCTGCCCGCTTGCACGTCCTGCAGCGGTACTGCTCCTCCTGAATCTCTTCGCGGAGGGGGAGGACCTCTTGGTGGGCCAGCCCTTCGCGATTGGAGAGGGCTAGGCCTGAAATAGGTTTATGGCGCCCTTCCGCGGACCACTTTGGTGGGCGGAAGGTGGAGGTTTGTCGCGGTTGAGAGGTTTAACTGTGGCCTCTGTGGAGGAGGTAACGCTGGTTGCGGAGTGGCGTTGGTAACGGGCTTCGCAGAGAAGATCCCGACCCAACAAGAAGACCACTCCGGGCCGATTCCACCTACCACGCCAAGGCGGTGGGGTATCGTGCCCCAAGGTGTCATAACCTGGAGTTGGACCGTGGGAACGGTGATGGTGTGGCCTCATCCACTTCATTTCCCACCGTTTCTTCGTCAACCATGGCACTGGCTGGCACTTGGGCCCTAGTGATCAGGCTAATGTCTGCCGCAGTGTCTACTGTGACCGAAGGGTCACTGGCAGGCTAGTGCTCTGAAGAGGGGCCACCGAGATGAACTGGGTTTCCAGTCTCTCGGGGTAAAGGATCCGGTCTTGGACCAGCAGCAGAAAATGAAGTGCTGATTAGGTTGACAAATTTGGTGGTGGGGACATGATGTGGACAGGCCGGAGATCCAGCATTGTAGTGGCTAGCAGCCCCACAGGATCTGCACGGGCCTTTTGGATGGGCTCGGTGGCCTGCAGTAACTGTTGAGGAGAGGGCTGAGCGGATGAATCGGGAGCGGAGTTCTGGCTGGTAGGGTTAGGGCTGCTTATTAGTGCCGAGTTTGTATCGGCACTCAGCTTCAGCGTGGCCCCCTTCTTGCAATAGTTGCACAGGGTCTTGCTAGGCAGTCCATTCTTCGGGCGAGTGGAGTTCGAGAGGTAGGCCGGAGGGATGATTCGCTTCTGAGAGGTGCTATGCGACTGATTGAAAGTTTCCCACGAATCAGCCATGCGACAAGCTTCCATAAGTGTGGAGGGCTGTTTATCGTTAAGATATACCGCAAGGGGCCCTGGCACACATTGAAAAAAGGTCTTCAGCATGGTCCGATTGAAGAGATCCTCAACGTCGTGCAGGCCAAGGAGTCGAACCAGCGGCATCGGACTGGGTTTTGTGACATGCCCATTCCGTCCAAGACCAGCCGACTTCCTTGGCAAGACTCGGAACCGTTGTCTCCATTTTTCTGGGGTTATCTCGTGAGGCCTTTGTAATGACTCTACGAACTTCCGCCATGTTGCCTCTCTGGCTCTTTCTCCAGTGAGCGAAGCGCTGCCTTGGCTTTTCCCTCCATATGCTTGGCTAGTATTAAGGCTCTCTCCGTCTCCGTGGTGCTGTAGTTATCGAAAAAGAGCCTCGATCTCTCCAGCCATGCTTCTGGCTTCGTCCTCAGTCCACTTGGGGACTAGGAATTGATGCTCGAAATTGGAGCGTTTGATGCAGCAGGTGTAGGACTGGAGGCTTGATGGCCAGCCATAGCTTCGGCATTCTCCATTTTCGCTCTCTCAAGCTCGAGCTCCTTCTCCTTTAGGGCTAACTCAGTTTCCTTGCAGGCTAACTCATGCTGTCTCCTTCTTTCTTCTCTTTCCTCTTCATATTGCCTTTGCTCGGCTTCATACACCGTTCTTCTTCATACTTCCCTCTGCTCTTCATACTTCCTCTGCTCGAGTCTTTCTTCCTTCTCCCCGCTTGGCCAAGTCGTCCACTTGCTCCTCAACCCAGGTGGTAAGTTCCGAGCCGGTGAGACCTGCTGCCGTCCCCAGCCCCAGGAAAGGTTTTATAATGCTCTGCTGCCATGGTTCTGTGGGGAAGGGCGTCTAACCGGGTCGACTGGGCGTATTTCTGGGCAGCGAGGAAGTGTTCTTCAATGACGTGGCACCTTTCAAAGGTGGCACTGTAGTTTGGGTGTGCCGTGTACAGGTCACACTGGTGGCACTCAGTATCCCTAGGCACTGGTGCAGGTTAGGTTCCAGAAGAACTTTCTTCTGTGTTCCTTTTTGTTTTGTTTTAGTGGCACTTATGGTGCTAATGTGTTCCTAGGGACCTCTACTGGAGTCCAACTAGGCTATATGGGAGGAAAGGCACTCTACACCCCTGCAGAGTGCAACAATCGAATGAGAGAAAGGGAAGGTAAAAGAGAGAGAGAGAGAGAGAGAGAGAGAAGAGAGAGAGAGAGAGAGAGAGAGAGAGAGAGAGAGAAGCTATTCCAGTGATGAGTGCTGCAAATTATTGGCACTGTGGAATAAAGTGAATTTGTTTTTTTTTTTTTTTTTTTTTTAAAGATCCTCGTGAGTGGCTGGTCCCAGTACTGGCCCCAGTGCTGGCCCCTTCTTTTTCAGAGGGTGAAAACTACTGTTTGCTTTGGTCTGGATAGCAGGCCTCACTCGTGACCGACAGTTTATCACTGTATTGTAATTACTCTTAACTTGTCCTCATCTATTGTGGACAGAGGTGTTTTTTATTTGGTTTATTGTATTCGAATTAATTAGCCTAGTGTCGGCCGTTCTTTCTTTGAAGAGGGTCACGTACACTTAGGTTAGGAATGCTTACTTGAATGAGAGAGAGAAGAGAGAGAGAGAGAGAGAGAGAGAGAGAGAGAGAGAGAGAGAGAGAGAGAGAGATTTTCAATCACTAATTTCTGCTGCTTGAGAACATGTAAACAAAGATTTTATACATGCACAATGGCATGGATCTTAATAAATGATATAGATGCGTCGTCTTGGCTTCCTTAGGATTACTTTATTATCTTAATTTTTCCTGGGAGCTGACGTCACAAAAGTTTATCAGTAAAAATTTTAAATTTCTCTTTATATGATTTTATAGCAGGTATTCGTATAGGAACTTGTTATTATTACTCCTAACTAAGGCCTATCTTTCCCTGCCTAAATTATCTTTTGTTTTTTTTTTCTAGCTAAGATATTAGAGGTGGGTTCGCCATGAAAAGGAAAAAAAAAATGACCCAAGAGTGGCGGGGCAGAGTCTCGTCGTGACAATAACAAGGTCTTGAGATGGCGAAAGTCCCGTTAGGCCTAAATTTCAAACAAGCTCTGGCCAGCGAAGGAAACCCAAAATGGCCGTTCTTCACAAACAGTTCAAACAATTTAAAACAACCGCGCGAACATGGCGGAGGAATCCAAGATGGCGTGGTATTTTCTTTTTCAAACAAATTCAAAAAACAACGAAACAAATGCAGGTATCCAGATTTTACTTTAAATATACCAATCATGCATAGCGTTTTACGTTACGGATGGAAAACTAAATTACCAAACAACTTTGTCTTTGTTATCGTATTCTCACCCGACATTAAACAAAAGAATGAAAAGAGAAATGCTAGCTTGCCTGCGTAAATTTACGTTGTTGAACGGTACCTTTATTGTAAAATTACTATTTCCAGTTCGTTTTGCTACTTCACTGACACGTTTTTTTTTTTTTTGAATGATTCCGCTTATATGCAAACAATAACGATCGGAATTGCCGACGCGATTTCTATATTACTTTGTGTATATGAACTGGGCTCCGCGATTCGGCCTTCGGCCTTAGTTACTTGAACGACTTGACTCACGGTCCGAACACGGTAAAATGTGATTCTTAGACGTTATAAATTATGACTCTGCTCGACGCACCCTTTCCTACGCTAATTCTCGCTTACACTTGTTATTATAACTATTCTCTTTACTGCTTATTATTATGCCTCGTTCCTTGTTTGGAAGAATGAAATGGAGTTCGATATCTGACTTTTATTTTTTGGAATTAATGTAATTTTAATTTCCTTTTCTCCAGATTCTTTCTCTAAAATGTACTTTAGATTCTACGCAAGGTCGCCAATGTTACGTGAGGGTCTTGGTTGATCATGTATTATTCAATTTACGTAATTTTACGGCCCTGCAAACCAAGATTACACGTAACCTGCCACTTGAAGCCAAAAGTTAACCTCAAAGACAGTCGTTAATTAGCCAAAGGTCGCCAGTTAAGGGTTATTAACCTTAACAAAGAATATTTGAGATGAATTTGATTTTAAACGCAACGGTTCTTCCAAACATTCGACACGAGGCATACAAAAGCATCGAGATTTAACCTGATTTTGCTTACCCTAAATCCTAGGTATTTTACTGGAATAATGGGGTTGAAGCTAACAATATAATAATTAGGCTTAATCTAGACTTTTTGTAAACACATATACAGTAAGTGGGGGCTGAAGGAAGAAAACAAAGAAAAAATGTGAAATACAGAAAAAGATAAAAGAATGGGCGAAGTTTTGAACAAGAATCGACTTTACCTTAGGAGTCTAACCGGCGCACTCAACACCCTGAGGGAGTCGTAATTGCTTCTTCACTTCACCAAATAGATAGAGTAAAAAGAAAGGGGAAGAGGCCAATATCAGCGTTCGCTCCGAGACAGTCTCCTGAACCCTGGTTGTAGTTCCCTGACCGCCTGGGTCAGACAGTCACACCAGGTGTCCACGCTTTGTTAAAAACATTCGCCAAGAGACAGGTAGAAAGGGAAAAGGACCTTAGGACCACCTATTCTAAAGTTGATACATAGGAAATTTTCCTATAGGTGGAAGGCCTAACTTACCTATCCCGTTCTCCAACGGACGTTAAGGTTTGAACTGAAGATGCCTCCTATAGGCTCTAGGACAAGGCTGATATTTTTTTCAAAAACATCGAGGGCTAACAGCAGTAATATTTATAAAAATATATATTTATAAATCAAAAATGTATATGCATATATATCGATATATATATATATATATATATATATATATATATATATATATATATATATATATATATATATATATATATATATATATATATATATATATATATATATATATATATATATATATATATATATAATACACAATAAAATACAAAGCTTGTAATATTCTTATAATATATTAGTATAAAGAAATGAGATATATTAACTATATATGTTATATGAAGGGAATTTTTATTGATAATAAGTTACTCGTTTCCAACATCGAACCAGCGATGAACGAGGAATCAGCCTACAGTCGCATAACGAGTAACAAGAGATTTTATATGAATAACATTTTCCATCAACTCACCCGCCGATTTTGTGTTTTTTATGTCAGAGACCTATCCATATTGTGCCATGCTGACATTATCTATTAAATACGAGATCAAAATGACTATTTATCACATTTGATATCATATACAAATAAAAAGAGTCCTTATATAAGGTGACCACCTCGGAAATAATATATTTTCATGTTGATTACAAAGTAAGGAACTTAGTTTATTTTAATATTTCGTGAAAACCAGCAACGAGTGAGGAATAGATCCAGTAGTCATTAACCAATTTCAATAGAGGTAGCAAGTTTTAACATGTACGGAAACCAGAAAGACGATGACACCTGCCATTTGAGTATTTTATTATTATATGTTTTATCATGCTTGCATATTTGAAAACCAAAAGTTTATGAATGCTTAATTTACCTGAATAATATATTTTCATACAGGTGGTATGTTGTTATAATCTGAATTCATAGTTATATATGATGGATATCATTTGGTGGAATCAGCATACAGTAAAGACATATATATAAAGGACGTTTGTAATGTATTGTTTATGAAAGACGATATGTGATAATGAGAATGGCTTATGTACATAAACACACGTTCAACATGGCAGAGGTGGGTTATATCGCATTTGTATTATAATACACCTAGTATACGGGTGAGTTGATGGGAGATGTTATTCACTTATATATATATCTGCGGCTGATTTGTATATTTATCATATAGTATGACGCCTCGTTCGTCGCTGGTTCACATAACACGGGACGGTATTTTTATTATCAAAGTCATTAAAAAAATCTTCGGATAACAGATATGAAAATATATTACTTTTTTGTGGTCGAAAAACCAACTGATATTAAAAAGATTTGTAGTAGATTGATATGAGAGGAATGATTGATTAAATGAGTCGAGAATAGAGATGAAGAAAATAAAGAAACGAGACACGGTCAAATTCAGAGGTGGGTTAATAAAATGTCCAGTTGAAAAGACACCTGAGTTCGTTTGGTGATAAATGGGAACAGGTATTCATTTATATTATTCTTTAGAGCCGACTGCTAAAGGTCAAACTATTATTAAATTGATTCTCCGGAATATCGCTTATCTGATCCCAAGGGAAGTAGACTTATTATCAGATTAAATATGTCTCTTTTCCTTTATATAGAAAATATATTACTTGCGAATAATGTCTCTTTAAAATTGAAGACGAATTATTGACAAACTAACACACTGAAATTATATGAATCAGAAAGTTTTGAACGCCAATTTAGTCAAAAGATTTTTCCGCGGAAAAACGAAATTTTCGTATTTGATCAATTTGTAGCAGAGTTATGGTGGATATGAATGGTCTCCAACGGACGCTGAAACAACTGAGTTCATTATTATTCTTATTATTGGAGATTATTCATTTATACTCTATTATTGGCTGACTGGTTAGTGCGTCACATAACTCCTGATTGATCCGTGGGTCGCTGGTTGATCCCAAAGGATTTGTTTTAGACTTATTATCATTTTAAAATTTCTTGGTTATAGTATATGAAAATATATTACTTTACAGAGGCCAGATGAATTGTAAATTAAAGGACGTTTGCAAGTCTTTGATTGTATAGCACGGTGAAACTGGATTCTGAGTGCATCGATTATTGCAATGATGACCATGAAAACGCACCAAAAGAGGTCAACAGATGGCAGAGGTATTTGGGATATCCCAAACGCATAAACACCTGTTTCGACTGGGGCTGATGGGAGATGGTTATTTCATTTAAAATTGTCCTTTTGCCGACTGGTTAGTGCGTCAATGCAGTCCTGATTATCAGTGAATCCATGGTTGGATTACGGACGGTTTATTATCAATTTCTGTCGGTAAATATAGGGCTTTATATATTAATTGTAGTTCTTTTGAATTAATATTAAAGGACGTTTGTTTTTTACTGATTATATATATTTATATGTATATATATATATATTGCATCTAGTGCATATAAGATCGAAGATTAAAAGAGATGAATCTTTACAACAATAAGAAACTACATTTTAAGTTTGCTCCAGGAGTTGATTTTTTTTTTTATGGTCCAATATTCCATTTTTTTATCATTTTTAATCCCCAACGAAATTTATTTCTGCATAAATGACTATTAAGATATATTATTTCTTGTTAAAGTTTTTTTTTTTTAATTGCCGCATTTAATATTTTCTTTTATCATCGACTTTGAGATAAAGAGAAATTATATCCCACTTACAAAAATCTCGAAGTGATTTAAACATAAACTCGCCCATTATTCATGTGGCTGAACATTGATGAGCACGAGGCATTCATTAGTCAGAATTTGTTCCAATACCGCATTCTTTCAGGGACCCTTCTTCAGAATCTGCGATGGAAATCTCCTTTAGTTCAGTATTTTCTTGTCTATTTTGGCGAATGTTTTTCTCCGACAAACATCGCTGATGACTCTCTCTCTTTCGAGGTTGATGCTGGATTCGGCGTCACTGAGTTTGAGTCTTTGTCAGCGGAAGGATTTTTAGAAAGTAATGTAGGAAAAGGTAAATTTCTACTTCTCAACCAAGGATTTATTTACTGTTTCTATGTATTGTGTTTTTTGTCTTAGTAACATATTATTATTATTATTATTATTATTATTATTATTATTATTATTATTATTATTATTATTATTATTATTATTATTATTAAAATTATTATCATCATTCATTGAACCTCATAAATCTTCAACGTGCACCTTAAAGGCATTTTTTTAATCACTAAACCTCAGATAATTTCTCTCTTTAGTAAAAAACAAGTTGAATTTCAACAATTTCCAGAAAATCTCTCTCCTCTTCTCTCCTCTCTCTCTCTCTCTCTCCTCCTAGCTCCTCCTCCTTGAAAATCTGAGGAAGTCTCAGAAAAGGTATTTTGTTGAAGAGTCAGCATGAAGACGAGTGAAGATCTCAGAAGGGATATTTTTGATTTGTGGGGAAGAAAAAATATATGAAATTTGGTCTGGGTAGTATTGAAGGTTGAAGTGACTCATATGCTAACTTCCTTAATGAAAGGGAGAATAGATCGAGATTGTTGAAAAATTTATCAAGAATTTAAAATGGTAAGAAAAAATGGTTACCCCATCGTCTCATAATATTCTTTGAACATGGATTAAATAAATTTAGCTTTAGACGTCTGGGAGAGAGAGAGAGAGAGAGAGAGATAGATAGAGAGAGAGAGAGAGAGAGATTCCAGAGATTATTATTTCCATTATGGAATAAATATTATTGCAGATTAGTATATACATTATTGACCTGTTTATTAATTTATGTTTAAAACGATTATGATTCTGAATCATTCCACAATGGAAAACCGAATGGGCTAATATGGCAGACCCATTCCCTCCCTCCGACCATGGAATTGTAGGGAAGGTGTACTGTACACACAAAGCAGGTTCTGATATTAGATTTGTCTAACATCGGAAATCCCTCCGGCCACAATGAGAGGGGAAAGGTGTACTAAAAAACACACAAAGCAGGTTCTGAATAGATTTGTCTAAGCATCATTTTCCCTCCGAACAATGAGAGTTCCAAGGTGTACTGTACATCATCAAAGCAGGTTCTGACGTGAGATTTGTCTGAAATCCATTCCCTCCGGGAAATGAGGGAGGAAATGTACTGTACACCAAAGAGGTTCTGTTCCAGCGAATGAGATTTGTTAAGGGGCATCGGATTCCTCCGACCACAATGAGAGTGGAAAATTGTACTGTAAAAACAAAGCAGGTTCTCCGTGAGATTTGTCAATTTGATCGGATTCCCTTTAGCAATTGACAGAAGTGTACTGAACACAAAGCAGGTTCTGACGTGAGATTTGTTAAGCAGCATCAGTTCCTCCGACCAAATGATTAGGAGGTGTACTGTACACAAAAGCAGGTTCTGACAGGAGACAGTCAGCATCGGATTCCCTCCGACCACAGATGAGAGGGAGGTGCTGTACACACAAAGCAATTTGAAATGGATTTGTTGAAGCATTAGATTCCCGAAACAATGAGATGGGAGGAGTGTTGTGTACACACTAGATTTTGCAGGTTCTGACATTGAGATTTGTCTAGCATCGGATTCCATCCGACCACATTGAGAGGAGGAGGTGTACTTTACACACAAAGCAGGTGCGATGACCGAGATTTGTTTGAGCATCGGATTCCCTCGGCCACAATGCCGAGGAGGAGGTGTGACACACAAAATTACATTTCTGACTTCAGATTTGTCTAAACAATCGGATTCCTCCGCCACAATGAGAGGGAGGAGGTGTACTGTACACAAAGCAGGTTCTGACGTGAATTTGTCTAAGCATCGGATTCCCTCCGGGAACAATGAGAGGAGGGGTGTACTGTACACACAAAGCAGGTTTTGACGTGTAGATTTGTCTAGCATCGGTTCCTCCGACCACAATGAGAGGAGGAGGTGTACTGTACACACAAAGCAGGTTCTGACGTGAGATTTGTCAAAAACATCGGATTCCCTCCGGCCACAATGAGGGGGAGGAGGTGTACTGTCTCACACAAAGCAGGTTCTGACGTGAGATTTGTCCCTTTGGATTCTCCGACCACAATGAGAGGGAGGTCCAGGTGTACACACAAAGCAGGTTCTGACGTGAGATTTGTCTAACATTCGGATTCCCTCCAGCCACAATGAGAAGGGAAAAGGGTATCTGTACACACAAGGCAGGTTCTGACTTTGAGATTTGTCTAAGCATCGGATTCCCTCCGACCACAATGAGAGGAGGAGGTGTACTGTGACACATTTGGCAGGTTCTGACGTGAGATTTGTTAGCATGTTATTCCTCCCTAGCCACAATACTGAGGAAAGACTTTACACACAAAGTGCAGTTCTGACGTGAGATTTGTCTAGTAGTTTCGAAAACAAATTCCCCTCCGACCACAATGAGGGAGGAGGTGTATTTGTGCCACACAAAGCAGGTTCTGACGTGAGATTTGTCTAAGCATCGGATTCCCTCCGACCACAATGAGAGGGAGGAGGTGTACTGTACACACAAAGCAGGTTCTGACGTGAGATTTGTCTAAGCATCGGATTCCCTCCGGCCACAATGAGAGGGAGGAGGTGTACTGTACACACAAAGCAGGTTCTGACGTGAGATTTGTCTAAGCATCGGATTCCCTCCGACCACAATGAGAGGGAGGAGGTGTACTGTACACACAAAGCAGGTTCTGACGTGAGATTTGTCTAACATCGGATTCCTCCCCACAATGAGAGGGAGGAGGTACTGTACACACAAAGCAGGTTCTGGACGTGAGATTTGTCTAAGCATCGGATTCCCTCCGACCACAATGAGAGGGGAGGAGGTGTACTATACACACAAAGCAGGTTCTTTGTGAAGATTTTTGACACATCGGGGATTCTCCGCCACAATGAGAGGGGAGGAGGTGTACTGTGCACACAAAGCAGGTTCTGTACGTGAGATTTGTCTAAACATCGGATTCCCAAGACCACAATGAGAGGGAGGAGGTGTACTGTACCACAAGCGAAGGTTCTGACGAGATTTGTTAGCATCGGATTCTCCGGCCACAATGAGAGGGAGGAGGTGTACTGTACACACAAAGCAGGTTCTGACGTGAGATTTGTCTTGCATCGGATTCTTCCGGCCACAATGAGAGGGAGGAGGTGTACTGTACACACAAAGCAGGTTCTGACGTGATTTGTCCACATCGGATTCCTCCGACCACAATGAGAGGGAGGATGAAAAATCTGTTAACACTAGGGAGATTTGTCGAGCATTGATTTCCGGCCACAATGAGAGGGGGAGGAGGTTACTGCACACAAAGCAGGTTCTGATCGTGAGATTTGTCTAGCAATCATCAGTTCCCTCCGACCAATGAGAGGGAGGAGGTATACTTACACACAAAGCATTATTCTAGACAAGTGAGATTTGTCTAAGCATCGGATTCCCTCCACTTACAATGAGAGGGAGGTGTACTGCACACACAAAGCAGGTTCTGACGTGAGATTTGTCTACATCGGACCTCCGGAACCACAATGAGAGGGAGGAGGTGTACTGTACACAAAAAAGGTTCTGACGTGAGATTCTTTGTCTTAACATCGGATTCCTCCGATAACAATGAGAGGAGGGGTGTACTGATACTCTTTGGCAGGTTCTGACGTGACTCATTTTCACGCCAAGCATCGGATTCTCCGTTGACACTTGAGAGGGAGGAGGTCAGTGCACTGTACACACAAAGCAGGTTCTGACGTTTAGATTGTCTAAGCATATAGATTCCTCCGAGGTAATGAGATATATTTTGGGTATGTTTGATGACTGGGGGTGCAGGTTCTGATATGAGATTTGTCTAAGCATCGTATTCCTCTTTGCCACAATGAGGGCGGGAGGAGTGCGTACTGTATACAGAAATAGGTTCTGACGTGAGATTTGTATGTGTGATTCCCTCCGACCACAATGATTTTTGTTTATATATAATACACAAAGCAGGTTTCTGACGTGAGATTTGTCCTAGCATCGGATTCCCTCCTGTATATGAGGAGGAGGAGGAGGTGTACTGTACACACAAAGCAGGTTCTGACAGTGGAGATTTGTCTGGCATCGGATTCTCCGACCACAATGAGAGGGAGAGGTGTCTAAGCAGGTTGTGACGTGGATTATATAGTTCCCTTCGCCACAAACGGACCGACAAAGAGAAGAATCAGGGCTGATGTGGACATGTTGTCAACACCCGTAATTTTGTTTGTGCAGCTCGATTGCAGAATGCCCTTCTTCCAGCTTTCCTTCTAATATTATTGTTGCATCTGCTGTTGTCGGGTTGATTCAATCTACTATGTAACTGTCATTCAGCATATTATAAACAGGTCACCAACTTAGGCACATAAATTGCAAACATGTTTGTACGTCGAACAACTTGTTCCCATTACACGTTACCAAACATTTTGACTGCAAATCGACAACTTGCTATTGTTGCACACATGTCCTAAAACATGTTGACTACAAGCCAGTGGCTTGTTCTTATTGCACACACATATTACAAATATGTTGAACACAAGTCGACAACTGGGGCTATTTTAGGGGTGTATGTTTAGTACAGTTGACAACTTGTTTTTATTGTATTGCACACGTCACAAACTTGTTGACTACAAGTCAATAGCATGTTGATCGTCCAAACTGGCGCTTTGACGATTGTCCAGTATATACTTGCCGAAGATTCTTTCATTCTCCACTTCCGGTCATTGATTTGTTTCTTTCTGTTTGTGATTGCAACCGGAATGTGATATTCAGTGGTCACCCATCCGAGTACTAATTTTTTGTTACTGAAAACAGAGCTGATGGTGTGAAGCAAATGCCAGTGAGAGGTCTGGAATGAGAGAGTGAATCTGTCTGTGGCAATTGAAGGCCTCAGTTCATGACTTGATTGCTTTTAGTGGAGTTCCTTCCATGTTCTCTTGCCTCTGGTAAATCAGGAGAAAATTGAATTAGAGAGTGCAGTTTCATTTCTATGATTATCTGTGTTGGTTACATTATATTCTTTTCTCTATTCTCTCTCTCTCTCTCTCTCTCTCTTTCCTTTTAAGGTAAGTTAGAATTATTATTATTTGGAGTTTAATTCATCATTTCTAGCAGTTTAATTGTCATTGCTGAAATTTTATGTAATCTCTTGTAAACAGGTTGATAAGTCATGAATGAATTTAAGAGTCGTGGAAGGAAAAAGGTGAATATTGTCCAGAGAATTAAATGATTCAAGTTGAATCTCCTGAGCACATTTCTGGGACGCTTTGTGACCCATTGAGTTTTTTCAGAGGGACAGCCAAGTCTGTTGTCAATTCAGGAAAGTCTGGTCCAAGTTTTAAGAAAAACTGATTTTTCTCTCTTTTTTTAACCAGTTACAGGTGTCACTGTTAAGAACCTTTTGTTCTATAGGGCTGAGATGCTAAAATTGCATTAAAACAAATGTTTTTTATTGATTCTAACTTTCTAATATTTAAACGAAGCTGTTCAGTTATTTTTTAATTAAACAGAACGTTTCTCATTATGGCTATTCTCTGAGACCAAAGTCACCATCCCTGCAGTGGGTACAAAAAGTCAGTGAATTCACGCGGTGCACTGTAGGCATTACTTAAGAAGGTTCTTTGCAGCAATCTCTTCTTTAGGCCCCTAGCCAATTATTTCTTTTGCTGTGTCTCCGTTCATATTCTCTTTATTGCATCTTGCTTTCCTTAACTCTCTCCTAACAATTGTTACTTAACCTTTCAAACCTTCCTCTTCCTCTCAATTTCCTTTTCAGCGCTGAATGACCTCATCATAGGTGCCTCCCAGCGCTTGGCCTTTGGCCTCAATTTCAGATTCCATTCCAGAGTCTTCACCGTATATTTACCCTTTATTATTATGGAATGATGTGTTTTTTATTATTTATTTTTATTTTTACGCGTAGTTTTAACGACATACATATATTTGCCTATGCGAAATTCACTATTCATTTATACACAATTGATCATTTACTTGTTTCATCAACTTTAAGTTCAGTAATGGACTCTGTTATGAGACTGAGCTGTTATCCACAAAGTTATAACATTAAAAGACCTTTTTTTTCTACAGTAACATAACATAACACTAAAGGAGAGAGAGAGAGAGAGAGAGAGAGAGAGAGAGAGAGAGAGAGAGAGAGAGAGAGAGAGATAACAGACTCAAAACTCTGCAAAAACAAAAGAATCTGCAAAAAAGAAAACCGATTTTTCAAAGCAAATATAAATTAGGTCTGTGATTTGTATAAATAAAAGCCAGGGGAATTTTGTTAATGTTAGACAATAGTGGAGCTTCAAAAACACATTGTATTCATCATGTATATACTGTATATACACCCATCATCATAGCTTGGATTCTGTTACCCGTATTTCAACGATCTATCTATCTCCAGGTAGGGAACAAGCCCTGTCAGTGCGCTCACGTGGTGCGCTGTAGGTATTATTGTGTTTGTGGCTTCCCTTCGGTCCATAGATGCATTTCCCCCTTTTCAGCCTTTTATTTACTCCATTACCCATTAGGGTAATATGATATGGGAAGAAGTGGTCTAGTGTGGCCTGCAGACTCGCCCAAACATAGAGAGAGAGAGAGAGAGAGAGAGAGAGAGAGAGAGAGAGAGAGAGAGAGATCTGTACTCTTGCTAAGGAAATATTAAATGAAACATTTCATTACAAGAGTTCCTTATAGAGAGAGAGAGAGAGAGAGAGAGAGAGAGAGAGAGAGAGAGAGAGAGAGAGAGAGAGAGAGAGAGATCTGTACTCTTGCTAAAAGGAAATATTAAAATGAAACATTTTCGTACAAAAGTTCCTTAGAGAGAGAGAGAGAGAGAGAGAGAGAGAGAGAGAGAGAGAGAGAGAGAGAGAGAGAGAGAGAGAGATTACTCTTGCTAAAGAAGATATTAAATGAAACATTTTCGTACAAGAGTTCCTTATAGAGAGAGAGAGAGAGAGAGAGAGAGAGAGAGAGAGAGAGAGAGAGAGAGAGAGAGAGAGAGAGAGAGATCTGTACTCTTGCTAAAAGGAAATATTAAAATGAAACATTTTCGTACAAGAGTTCCTTATACAGAGAGAGAGAGAGAGAGAGAGAGAGAGAGAGAGAGAGAGAGAGAGAGAGAGATCTGTACTCTTGCTAAAAGAAGATATTAAAATGAAACATTTTCGTACAAGAGTTTATAGAGAGAGAGAGAGAGAGAGAGAGAGAGAGAGAGAGAGAGAGAGAGAGAGAGAGATCTGTACTCTTGCTAAAAGAAGATATTAAAATGAAACATTTTCGTACAAGAGTTCCTTATAGAGAGAGAGAGAGAGAGAGAGAGAGAGATCTGTACTCTTGCTAAAAGAAAATATTAAAATGAAACATTTTCGTACAAAAGTTCCTTAGAGAGAGAGAGAGAGAGAGAGAGAGAGAGAGAGAGAGAGAGAGAGAGATCTGTACTCTTGCTAAAAGAAAATATTAAAATGAAACATTTTCGTACAAAAGTTCAGAGAGAGAGAGAGAGAGAGAGAGAGAGAGAGAGAGAGAGAGAGAGAGAGAGAGAGAGAGAGAATATTTCCTGTCAGCTAACCAACGAAGAGCACAGTCATGTTACTGCCAGAAAAAAAAATATATAAATCGTTTCCCCTCTTAGATCGATCTTGGGGCCCCGTGCTTGTTTGGGTATGTTGATAACAACTGACCAGTGGTGTTAAATTGTGGTTTCATATTGAGAGAAATTAAAAAGCCGTTAAATTCAAAGTGATTACCAGATAATAATGATTGCAATGTACAGTATAAATTAATTTTTTATTTTATTTAGTCTGTGTAAATATAATATAAAATACTGATGGTATTTAGTCTTCCGCTAATAATAAGGCTAAAGTTTATAATAAGCATTTAAACAGTTAACAGCTGACGGATAGTTTTGGGGTTGGGCAGTGTTGCTGTCTCGTCAGTCTTTTTCTAAAACTAAAATGATGATAGACGTCAGTTTTACCCCGCTGCATAGTACGTCACTTGGATTAAGGGTTTATACTCATTGACACGTTCTCACAGAGCATTCTTGAACACAAAAAGATTATTATATTCCAAGGGTCCTAAATCTCTCGTGACATAACTGTGTTAATCTCGGTCCCGGAACACTGGCACTTTCACTTTGTTTCTTCATGTTCCACTACATCTTGTTTTACATGGTGTATAGTGATAGGAACTCTTTTAATGATCTTTACATCCATGCAGAGCAGCAAAATACTCCCTTCAATTTCACGTCTCATCCCACGGTACTTGTCGTTGGCTCAGTGGAAAGGTGCCAGCTTACACTCGCCATTTAAGAGCACTTCCTCACGGCAAAATATAATATGATGCAAACTAGCGGCTCTTTTGCATTGGACGCGATGCATTTATATCTAAGTCTTTTTTATTCCCGTAGGGACATCAGTGTCTGTGTAGTGCTGCTTGTTGTCCTTGAGGTAACAATCAGTTAAAAAAAGAGATTGATCGATCTCTCAAAACACATGACATCTACACTATATATATATATATATATATATATATATATATATATATATATATATATATATATATATATATATATGTATATATAGTTATATATATATATATATATATATATATATATATATATATATATATTATCCATAAGTTTTATTCATGCTTATATATGATAAGAGTTATAATTATAGAATGTCCTAAAGATCATCATACTGTTTCTAGTATGATAAAAAGTTGAAGTATTGCAATAGGTGTTTTTCTTTATTATTATGGAGTCAGCGAATTGATTACTTGTAAATAGAACTTGTTGTTTCATGTAAGGAAATTTATCGCATATAAACCAGATTTCAAGCATACTGTGCAGTGATACAATACTCTTCAGAAACTTTGTTATCCCCTTCTCAAACAATTGTAGTTTAAGTTAATACAGTGTGTTTCAGTGCAGTGACCTTACATCCCCATAACATCCTCAGCAGCATTGTTAAATTTTCTTGTACAAAAGGTTTATCAAACTCCTCACTCCATCAGCCAAAAAGTCTATAATGACCTATTCCCATTCCATGACTCATGAGTGGTTGACGTTGACAACCATCGAAATATGGTAATTGGCAGATAACAATATTAGTTCATGGACCCAATAACCCATTATTTATACAAGCCCTGCATTATTCATAGCCATTACCTTATTCTCTGGGTCTGGAAGGACCCTTGAGAGGAAAACCATCCCATGAAAAATTAGCCTAATGCTTGGTGACTAGCAACTGCAAGGCCTGCTCCAATCTGTGAGGTTTCAAATCAGACGGGGAATTTTAATATCTTTCGAAAGTGTTACAGCTACGCTGTGTTGCTTTCGTTAAAACAACCTCTGTTTTTTTCGAAATTAAAACATCGGTACAGTGAATTAGAGTGACGAAAAGCATTAAGAGATATGACAAGAACGAGGCGCAAAATGCAAAGCGAAAAAACAAAGTAAATCCATCCCAGCCTACTAAGAAGAGTGGTAGGCATAACAGCACCAGCCTCGGCTGTTTGCAGTCGGGTCAAAGTAGCATGCCATAGTCATTCCCCTATTTTTTTGGCAAATGGCTATTTAGGAATCGCGAATAAGCTCGCGGAAACGGCCTCCGGGGACCATTTTATCGCCAGGACGGACGTCAGGACCATTTGGTCCGTAGGCCCGAATCTCGGCGGTCGATAATCGCGGGTTATAAACCTGGCTATTACCGTAAATCAGGAAGCCCTGATAGTGCAATCATGGAACTGCGATTATGCAACGCAGCCATTAGCCTGTGCGACCATCTCTCGCGGTGTCCTATTCCACCGTTGGTGGGATTAAAGAGAGAGGCGACGCCAACATTTTATTTGTTCCAGACTTACAGTTTTCTTATTTCTTCTCGTTTTGTATTTCAAGCTATCGTGTGTGTGTGTGTGTTTGTGTGTAAGTAAAAGAGAGAGAGAAAAATGATGAATAATATAATGAAATGAAGTGATGAAATGAAACCTTTTTGGGTGGGAAGGGGTGGAGACAAAGATTGGGAAAGAGATTGATAAGTTCATATTCACGCAAAAATGATAATGATGTTTCCTCGTTTTCAAATAGAATACAGCGCAATAATTCTGCTCAGCCAGATGTTAGCAGTGTTTTAGAATCTTTAATTTTATTGATGAATAATTTCATTATTACATACCTATACGGAATAATGAAAAGAAATTATATGTTAGTTTATGACTGACTTAATACACTTACAGAGCACTTTGTTTTTATAAAGCTCTGCTTCTTTTTATATTTTTAGCATATGTTAATTTCTTTTAGTTATTTTTTTATCTTAGATGCAATTGCCAACAAAACAGGTAATTAAATAAAGTATCCTTAATTTGGCTAAGTGGCAACTAAAGAAGGGGTGAGGTTGATGGAGAAAAAACTAGGAGTTATAATCATAATATTGCATGAATTCCATTTAGTATTAGAATAGACACGTTGCACTATCACTCACATGTCTTCCTAAGGGGTTCAGTCGCATCCTACTTCACTTCACGTAACTTCTTTTAGTGATTTATCATTCTCTTTGATTCATCTCTTTCAAAAGACAAGATACCATTCACCCTACTTAACAAATCAGTATTGGGTGACAAGAGAAATGATTAACTCTAGATATGATGGTTTGCTCTTGCATATTTTTTTTCCCTGCTTACAATTCCGTAATCGCAAAGACAGAGAGTCGCCCTCTTGAAACTGTAAAATTTCTGCCCAGGAAAATGCATGACGCTTTTTTCCCACTCTCGCATTGCGAACGGTTCACCAAGTTGCAGAGGATAAAAAGAGTCCATTGAAGTAGACTGAAAGCAAAAGTTACCTTAGAAAGGATCCATTAAGCAACCCAAATTGTCTGCGATTATTTGAATAAGGCTTCATTACATCGAGAGCCAGAGCTGGTAATCCCTAATGCTCCATTTCGTTAAGTGGAAGAGTATTAAACGCTGTAATGAGGTGCAAAGAGCTTCAGCCCGCTTCTCTATTTTGCTGTTGTGATGATGGGTAGTGGTGATTCTCACACAGTAGTTGAACTAGAGAAAATTGTAATACTCTCTTAGAAGGCTTTTAAGAATTAGTTTCATTCAATGAGAGATAACCTTTGACGAATACTATGCCTAAGTAGGAGGCGTATTCCTTTGTTGCATACTGACTGCTGACTGGCATAAAGAAATCCCTAAAACGGGTTTCCTTGATTTCATGGTTTTCACTATATTTACGAAATTCAGTTAAACTGGGCATAAAACGTAACTTGATACCATAAAGTTCTAGATGATGATAATCACAGAGATTTCACCGCTGGTGTTTTCGTAAAAGCTGTGTCTTGAATGAATTTCGCCAAACTGATTATCATCATAGCACCTGTAGTCTGGTGCAGTCATTTAGAATTAGTATTAATAAATTCATTCAATCTATTGGGCGGCTGACGAAACCGCCAGAATTCCCGCTATTGGCTTCGAATATGAACTGCAGTTTAAGCAATGGTATCCCTGTTCGATAACCAAGGCAGCGAAAAGAGGGACTAGGAGTGGTTGGACAGCAAAGTGAAGAGCCTCAAAAAGTAAATGAGAAAACATAAAAGGATCTAAAGGTGAAACAGGAGGGGAACTAAGCACTTGCCCTATAGGGTAATAGTTGGAGAAAGTGGACAGGGAAAAGGAAGAAAGTGTGGAAGGAGCAAAAGACCATAAAGGGTATGTAGCTAAGGGCTGAATGGAAGCTGCAAGAACCCTCAAGATTGCCTACAGTACGCCGGGTGAAGTGCAAAGACGACACTAACCCCTTTACACGTGGTAGTGAGCTTCCTGGCTATAACTGAATTTTTTAGTAATGGTAATTTTTTGAGAAAATAGAATATCTCTTACAGTAGTAAAATTAGGATTGATAGGTTTCGAAAATAATCAGAGATAGATTTCCATTGTCGTCAACGCCGTGCACATTATTTTAAGTCGTGGTAAAAGCTATGAACAAGGGCGTTATTTATGCATTATAGGTAATGTACATCAATACACAGAATTGCTCGAATAACATAAATTGTCATCAGTAACAATTGTGGACATGTGGTCATTTCAAATGTTTATAATTCACTGGACAAACAGGGCCATACAGCATATTGGAATATGGAATATTTATTACCAAAGCCGCTCATTTCTGCCCATTCAAAGGGGGTTTCTGCCGTAAATACATAAAACTTTACTCATGTACTCTTTTAACTTATGTAGTCGTTAAAAGCTTTAGTTATGAAGTGTATGGTTTTAGTTTTATTTCCCCGTCAGATAATAACTTGTCCGAATATGAACTGCTTTTTATTGTCAATGTGTTTTTCGTGTTGTCAGTGATGCTTCGCTGTTCCCTATTTCGTTACTCTATGTTTTTCTGTTTTTCTTTCTACTTCTTCTACGTCTCTCTTCTTCTTCTTCTTCTTCTTCTTCTTCTTCTTCTTTATTGTTAATGTTTTTCGTGTTGTCAGTGATGCTACGCTGTTCCCTATTTTGTTGCTCTATTTTTTTCTATTTCTCCTTCTGCTTCTTTTACGTCTCTCTCCTTCTTTTTTTTCTTCTTCTTCTTCTTCTTCTTCTTCTTCTTCTTCTTCTTCTTCTTACTAACAAATTTAGCCAATGACAAGTTGTCTGCTTCTTTTCATCCTGACTTTCGAGGGGCTTTATATCAACGCCCCAAAGCAAAGATATAATTCACTGTGAGACAGTGCCACTGGAGCTTCTTCCCCCCCTCCCCTCCCCGTCCTCCCGCCACCCCTAGCTATCCCCAACCCTCCCTTCCTCTCTCGGTTTATATTCAACAGATATGTATTAAAAAGGTTTGTATATTAAACATTTTTATCATAAATGTCAAAACGCCACGGATATTATATTCTGAAATAAATGACCTGCCCCCTTGTTTTAATTCATAAAAAAAAAACAAAAACTGAATATTATAACATCCAAAGGAAAAGGTGACAAAGCAAGTAAATTCTGAATATTGATTTTCTTCTGATAAATACGCAAGAATTTGCTTCGATGTCCTTCCGATTCTGAGTAACATTTCTCTGCAACATATGTTAAGATGCGATCCTCATGTGTCTAAAGTTATTGTGCTTTGTTTCAGTATTTCTTAACTTTTACCTTGCATTATGATACTATCTAGACATATATTTATTTTTGCAATACTGACTCT
The DNA here is from genome assembly GCF_040412425.1 of Macrobrachium rosenbergii. NCBI lineage: Eukaryota > Metazoa > Arthropoda > Malacostraca > Decapoda > Palaemonidae > Macrobrachium > Macrobrachium rosenbergii. Next base: position 10,131,866 of record NC_089761.1, read on the forward strand.
AAAACCAGCAGTCTCTGTTTATTCAGTACATATACAATTTATTTTGCTTCTGTATATCTCTTTGCCACCTGATATCTTTTCGTTATATATATATATATATATATATATATATATATATATATATATATATATATATATATATATATATATTATATATATATATATATATAGATAGATAGATAGATAGATAGATAGATAGATAGATAGATAGATAGATAGATAGGTAGGTAAGATAGGTAGGTAGGTAGGTATGTATCTATATATATACATACATATATATAGATAGATAGATCGATCGATTGCTTAATTGTTTTTGTTTTTGTTTTATAAATATTTTACATAACAGTTTCAGATCAATATAATTATCTGAGCATGTCTCTCCTGTCTGTCTAATTTAAGAACATCACAGCACTACATCTTTGATATATTTCTTTTATATTAAAACAGTCCTAACCATTCCTCTACAAAACATTAAAAGATTCGCTGAGAACAATGAAAAATTAAAAGAAGAGAAACAATGTCAAAGCCTGACTGATCCTAATTCATAAAATAATCATCAGATTTCAAAACACGCTTTGCAACCCTTACCAGCAGGATATCCAGAAAAAATTTTATATTGATTTAGCCTCTATAAGCACTGATCTATAAAGCAATGTGAATAAAAATGCGGTGGAAATTTCTTTTCAATTGAACGTTGTATCAAGAAAATACTAAAAGCATTAAGGAGGAAAAACTCTTTTATGAACGCAAAAATCAACAAAGACTAATTAATCCGTTAAAAGATAAAGAGAGAACTTTGGAAACTTAATGCCAAAAATAAGGACATGACAGTTTATGATTAAGGTCTATGAATATATATATATATATATATATATATATATATATATATATATATATATGAATATATATATATTTATATACATATATATGAATATATATATATTTATATATATATATATATATATATATATATATATATATATATATATGAATATATATTATATTTATATATATTATATATATATATATATATATATATATATATATATATATATATATATATATATATATATATATAATATTAATCCTCGTTGACTTCCATGTCATAATTACTATGCGTAGAGGATTATGAAATTAATATCCGTATCGTTGTTTTTATCATGTATATAAAGCCACTGACAATCATTTCAAGCCGTGCTTTGGAAGTTGGCTTTGTGTCAAAGCTAAGGTTCTTAACGCAATAAGTGCGACTTAGACACTAATTTTTATTTTCTATCCTATAGATGCAGCACTTGAAATGCATTTTATTATATATATATATATATATATATATATATATATATATATATATATATATATATATATATATATATATATAAATATATATATATATATATATATATAAACGAATCCACAGGAAAATGACAGGCAGAAGTTCAGTACCAAGCGCTTTCACGTTTATTAACGCATCGTCGCGGCATGAATGAGACACAGATATAAAGAAGGTTACAAAGTATACAAAAGAACAAGAATACCAGATGGTCAGTTGTCAAAGGGTAATAAACAGAAAGATAATCCAGGATAATCCGGATCGGGCTGTCACAAACTGAACCCATAGACCAGACAACAAGAAATACTAAAGTTTAGGCTTTCAAAATCAAAAACGTGTATAACCTTGAATACCAGATGGTTAATTGCCAGGGGTAAAAACAAAGGTTAATCCACGGCAAATCCGGGATCACGCGTGTCCACAAACTAAATCCAAATATATACTTAACCATAAGGCAAACGGAATCTTACCCATTCACGTTGCAGAAACATGTATAAAAATGAATATTAATTTTGCATATATTTATCAACAACTTTTAATTATGAAGGCATCAAGTTTAAACAAACCAAGACTTAAATTTAGAACAATTTCATTATTTGACTTGATAAAACAAGATTCGATGATATTCCTTTTAACTGTGTCATAGCACGGACCAAAAAGGTCTTGCTTTACTCCAGTTAATAGGATGATCTAAATCTCTCAAATGTACGAATAATGCATTCGATATTTGGCCAGTTCTCACAGAATATTGGAGTTGTTTGATTCGTTGAAAGTGATTTTCCAGTTTGTCCGTAATATATTTTATCACATTTTTTTACAAGGAATTTCATAGATGCAGCCAGAAACATCTTTAGGAGAATTTTTTATCATTAAACTCTTAACATTAAAATTACTAAAAACATTTATGTTGAAAAGCTTTAAAATTCTAGGAATTTGTAAAATGTTGATTTATCTATTACTCTACCTTGGTGTCGCTGCAACTGACTGGAGATCAACACCTATATAACAACAAAAGAAAATACTTACTTTGAAGGAGATTTCAATTTGAGAAAGGATTCATAGAGAAATTTGGGTTTACACTGTACGTTTACATTAATTAGAAGAGCATCCACACAGAGGTGTTGCTACGCTGGACTCTTTGACATTTACCATGTTAACTGATTTAAGAACTTAATAACTAGAGTGCCAAATAGTAATTCTGAGATAACCAAGGATTTAATTGAAGGGCTTGGTTGCTGGATGTAAGTGTGGAGCACATGGTGAATACAGTATTATAGGACCTTTCTGCAAACGTGGAGGAAGGGCACATTAATACTCGATAAATTAAAACACAATCTAAACTGTCCAAAGGGAAATTGTCGAAGACTGAAGGGGTGACGTCAATTTATGATCAGGCAATTTACTGATTAATACTGATGAGTTGATATTGACAATAAATCAATGGGTCTTAGTACATAGAAAAGAAAGGAACAGAAATGATAATAAGACCGAAAGAATGGACTGAATGCATGAATCAACTTCAATGGAGCCTCTATCAAGTGAACTTCGAAATGGATACTCAAGAGCGGTTCTTGAATAAGGAGGCCCCAGTTGGAACAAAGGGATTTGGGAAGCCATGGGCTATGTGTGCTCCTCCACAATGGCTTTCGATCTGTGTCTCTGGTGCTTGACCTCTGTCCTGGCCTTCATATGACCTGCCCCAAGCCAGCTTTCAGTGCCTTGGGCATGTCAGGTGAGAGAGTTCACTAGTGGGCGAAAGCTGTTAGCCTGTGGTTTGCGGGTCTCCCAAGAACAAGGTGCTATCTGGAATAAAAGATCTTCGGCCAGCAGATCATAAAGATAAATTTAGAGTGACTCTTTGGTGAGGTGTAGGAGTACAATGGAAGGTACTTTGGACCTTGACGAATCTATTGTCAGATTTAAGCTTGCAAACAAGGAGTGGCAGAAGGCTCGTCTCCTTGGGCTCAGAATGTGACTTCTCAAAGGAAAACATGGCGAAGTGAGAAGTATTAATAAATACTTCTAGCAGCTCCCTAGGGACAAGATATTTTACATCTCTATCGGGTGTGACTGTCTGCAAGTGAGCCTAATGTTTTACGTAATTGTTTCTCTCCTAAAGCCTTCGCAAAAAGTGTTAGAATAATACTAATAAGATGTCTGCTTTTAATAATGAAAACTGTTGGGTTGGCATGCATGAAGACTTAGGCAGCTCCTACAATTATTTAATACTACTTCGTGTAACTTTAATATGGAAGTGATTTAACCACTATGCAGATTATACAGTAATGATACTTAGGTATACAAATACAATGTGGCATGCATATAGGCTAGGACGATTTCTGCCTGTCAAGGGAGAGACCCGACTTAGCTAAAATAAAGTAAAATTTCATACAAATCTAAAAACCTGTGTACATTGGTGTGACTACTCATTTGGTGAGTGCCATGGTACCTAGTTGAGGTGTGGCACTGTGCCAGGTGTGGCACTAGTGCCGTGAGGGCCTAATGGCTCTGTTGCATACAATTTAAATTTGCCATGCAAGTAATTGCACCAAAAGAAAGTCAAAGACTTAAAGGGCCAGAAGGTCTGGCATTTGGCACTCTGCATTGGTCAGAGTGTGATATTTAGTAGGAGAGTTAGGCAAGGCAAATGATTTGTTGTTAGAAGGCTTAAAATTAAATTACAAATGATTAAAGTTACAAGAGAAAAGTAAGTTATACATTAATGGAGAGTGAGAGTAAGGGAGTAACGTAGTATCCCACTCTAGTTGGCTACCAAGATACTCTGTTAAAGTGGGGCACTGTGCCAGGTTGCATGAGTGTTAGGAAAACTTGGTGGCTCTCTCAAGCTACCTAGATGTTCTATGCCTCTGACCTTTCTTACAACGGACGGAACCTGGCACTGCTCAGGGCACTCAGGTGGCACTGGGAGTGGTTCTAAGGCAGGTCTGTGACGAAATGCGTTGGACCTTATGCCTTCTAAGAAACTGAAACAGTCTTCCAAAGAAGTAACCAGACAATTTTCAGGAGTCGGAGGGTAGTTGTAAGGGTTGAGAAATCAAGCCCAAAGTTTCCCTGATTACTTATCCACAGAGAGAACACCTGGCTGATCTCTGGGCTGCACCCTTCCAAATTCATGTATTCTTGTCCTCTTTGTTTCCAGGTCACACAAGGTGATATACAGTCTCAGGACATTCTGTCAAGGAAGACATGTGTTGAGTCATCAAAACAAATCAGTACTGAGCTAGCCACCACAGATGGAAGATCACTTCCAAAACTTACAGTATTTCCCAAGGGCGGCCCAATCTTTCTCCAGTGATGACCCAGTGTTGCAACCATGATCTAGCCTGCCCAAATCAGCTGGAGGAAGGAGAAGCTCACCCAAGCTTTGCTAAAACATGGACAAATTGTATAAGGTACGTCTGGGATCGAGAGGAGTCCTCCTGTTTTTATTCTTTATTTCAAACTTTTCATCTTTCATTATCCCTTTCCTTGTTGTCTGCAAGTGCAGTGTAAAATTAACTAATGAAGTAATTATCCCTTTGGCAGTGATATAAAAGTGAATTAACAACCTCCTCGAATCTTGCTCTTGTTATTTATGTCTATATGATAGGTCTGTTGAGGTAATTTATACTCATCAGACATCGTCTCTCTTCCTGAAGTCAATATCGAGTATATGTGAGTAGAGCAAGTTCTTTCCTGACACAAGTTGCATGAATTCCAAACCAAGGAACCTGTTGCAGTCAAGAATAACTTAATTATCTGGGGACAAATTTCCCATTACAGAATGTTTGTATGTGAGTAGAGCAAGTTCTTTCCTGACACAAGTTGCATGAATTCCAAACCAAGGAACCTGTTGCAGTCAAGAATAACTTAATTATCTGGGAACAAATTTCCCCAGTACAGAATGTTTTTTCCCAGTGCATTGATGCTATTAAATTGAGAGGTGCCATGTATTCCTTGCTGTTAAATTTATTCTGTACATTGTAAATAAATTGACATTTACTTACTCAGGGTATTTCTCTGGCGAGTAAGACCTTAACACCTGTTTCTTCTTTTTTATGTTTATGCACCATTAGCAAATGCTAGAACTAGGCCATAATTGAAAACCCAGGCCACAAATCAATATATATATATATATATATATATATATATATATATATATATATATATATATATATATATATATATATATATATATATATATATATATATATATATATATATATATATATATATATATATATATATATATATATTAAACCAGGAAGGAACTTACCAGAAGAGGATGCAATCTGACGCAATCTGACTCGAATTCCTGGGTTGGTAGAACATAGATGAAAAAGGAAAATGAGCTGAGGGCTTTACTAGAAAAAGAGAACTTTAGGCAAACTCTTAGGATAACTAGAATCACATATATTTACAGTAACATAAATCAGAAGATGGGAATAATTAAGACAGGTAAAGGGGATCCTGTCGGAGCTAAATTAAGATGAACAGATGATAACTGGATGTTGGATTTCACTTTAAGGGCACCGTTAGTCAATTTGCAGTGGGTTTACCACGGCAATGAAAGCGCAATTGAAGTAGAAGGATCCACAGTGAGAAACTCCGTCAGCAATGGTGAATGCATGCGATTAACTGATGAAATTAACGCAATTAAGGGTTCAAGGATGCAATTGGTGCCAGTGGATCCCTGGGCATAACACTGTTGATTTCACTTATGAACATAAATAATAACAAAGTCAGGTCTGTATGAGAATTGTGTTGGGAACATGAAAATGGAATAGCAAAAGAAAAGGACTATGTAACTGGTAAACTTGACTTCCTGGCACTGTAATTGTGTCGGAGAAATGGGTACTTGTAGATGTGCTGATGATGGGTGGGATGGTGGGGTATTATGGGAACGGCAATGGAAATATACTGGACGGGAAGTCAGCCATGTGGTTTGGGAGATGGCTCTGTATGTATTCAGCGGTAGGTATTAGTTCTGTGTCTGGTGTGTCCCTGATGAGAGAGACATCGTGTGTAGGTCCTCTTATCCTTCGCCTGGGATTGATTTCCCATTGTTGCAGGATTAATCCTGCTTTCTATCGATGCCCACCTTGACCTTGTGGTTTGCTTTGTTGACCGCATGCTAACATGGGTGGCCTGCATGTAGGTGATCTCGTGTCGCATGATTGCCCAACTTTTCTTTAGGTGCGCCAGTTGTCCCAATTAGTGCCTCCAGTGGCTGACTCAGAACTCCCTTAGCAGTGCCTGGGGCGATCATACTATATGATTGAGGCTTGTCTCCAAGGGCAGCGATGACCTGGAAAGGAGTTTTAATGCAGTCACATGGTCTAGGAAGGTAATGAAAGACCTCCAAAGGGAAAATAACAAGAGCTTGGTAGGAGAAGCAAATTCTCACGACTGACTGTTAATGTCGACAGTGGTATGAAATGATTTTACTTTAATGTCTTTTGAAAATAATGTTCTTAAAAGGAGAGTTGGCTTGGAAAGAAGTGTCCTCAATGAAATATATATTATATATATATATATATATATATATATATATATATATATATATATATATATATATATTAAACTTAATCATTTATATTTACAAATATTACTGCTGTTCGCCCTCGTAATCTTTGATTAAAAAAATATCAGCCTGACTGAGACCGGGAAAAGACACATTGTCTATATAGGTGCGCTTTCAGTTCAAACCTTAACTGCTGGAGAACGGATAGGTAAGTTAGGCCTCACCCTATAGGAAAATTCCCGCCTACTTGCTTAAAGGCAGTTAGATGAATCATGGAGAAGACGAACCCATCAGTGGTTATTGGCAATGACACCGTGGAGAAATAGATAGTTATTAAGAGTATAACTTGAAAGTGTAGAGAGGAAGAATAATCTGTGAAGAGTACGTAAGACTCAGTTCACCTTCAACAGTTAATATTCCAGTTTAAATTTAATGCATATTAGAGCATGGTGACCATTTTATTTCTGAACAGGTAATAACTTTGATAATGACGATGGAAACAGCCAGCGATCAACACTTGCTTACGAAACACTTACTTGCAAGCCATCCGATCGTTGCTGCCACGGGACAGGTTGTAACAGTCATCACAGAGGCGATTAAGAGCGGCATATTGCTCCTTGTCGAATTTCCCGTGACATTTTAAAGACTGAAATTCTTTTAAAGTGTTGGGGCGAATACGGATGAACGAAGCTGATGTTCTGGAAAATGTACATATATTCGACATTAGCAGTTTTTAGCGCAGTCATTTCCAAACTATGAAGATTCAAGAAAATTTGATCTGGGGCAATTAACAGATTTTGTGAGCAAAGCTGCCTTTATGAAATTACACTGGGAGTCCACCAATGAGAACTACATAATTCTTAACTATGCATTATAAACTGTATTTCAAGGGTAACCCCCATAAACATAACGGGATGGTATATAACGTAATACTTGACATTGAAAAAATGTACTTGAAACTCAACGCACCAAAAATCTCTAGACCTCACCTGACAGAGAAGCAGAGCACCCAACATTAGCACCAATCGGCCATAAGGTAACAGATGGCGGAGTCTCTGAAAATATGAGAGTGGGATTAACTAGGTCTTTTCATTTTGGAATAAAAGAGAAAATTAACGGCAATGCACTTGGAAACATCAAAACTTCAGCAACGTTAGTCTTTTATTATCACCGAAAGAAGTGTGTATTCAGCAAAGCCAAAGCTAGACCTAATTTTCTGTTGAGCACAATGAAAGTCTTATGAACAGTGAATCGATGCTTAGAAAAAATGAAATTTCAAAACCGCAGCAACAGAATGAGAACGGATTTCATGGTTTTGTATTTTTTATTTTTTAAATTTCTCTGATAATTTTGTTGTAGATCAACGACAGTTACCTTTTCGGTAATGCTTAGAGTTCTTACTGTAAATTCAATTTTCAACTCTCACCAAGAGTGGAGAGAGAACCTTTGGAACCACTCCATACAAATCACAATGAACAAATATAATTACGTACGCAAAAAAAAATGCTGTTATAATTGTTATGTTACTGAGGTGACTAAATCAAAAGCATTTGTTATAAACCAACCGCAGAAATGACCAGTTATGGATGACTGTGATGAAACCTTGGACAATGGTGACAACTCGGCTTTGATTCTGAATAAAACGAATTCCTTACCTGGGAAATGAACATAGAGTTGATAGTTGATGGAGATTCAAAATAAAAAGTTCTCTTTCGAAGGAACCCACTGGTCTCCTCAACCTTGTTCCTTGGTGCTGTTGGTGACAGTTGTGGTGCTCCAAGAAATCTCTCCGACTTCTTATATATCCTTGCTGGATGTCTTTGAAGGCCATTATCCTAGCTTGACGTCTTGAGAGACACAAGATCACCTAATCATTCTCAACTCCCACCAGCTTCCCTGCGAAGATTTCATGGCGTCTTTGACATAGATAGCAACTTTGCTTCATGTTTCTAGTAATATCAATGCAAATGAAAAGACGCAGTAAATTTCTAAATGCATTCCATACTTCCTCTCAGGCGATAGTTCAGAACAAACTATTTCAGCTGTCAGCATAATCGTGGTAACGTAGACAATCGTCTGAGAAGAGAAAGAAACTGAATATCACTTAGGTTGTAGAAGATAACTACAAGAAATAGTAAAAAATAAAAGTAGGCTATATTTAATACTAATGTAAGCCAGTGTTTGTTAACCCGACAGAAATCAACGGCTATGATCCTAACAATTCTTCGAGTTGCTTTGAAAGTATTCCACACTGGAGAAGAAGACATTGTTTCCTATTCTTCATTTTTTGACGTTCATATTTTAACACTGAATTTTAATAGTATATCATCATTCACCCATTCATTATCATTCATATCATTAACTTATATAGTTCACCTTCATTATGGCGCTGAATAATCCTGATGGGTTCCGGCGCTTGATCTTCAAGACCTAAATTTCATAATCAATCAATTAAACAAAAAGAGAAGAGTTCATGTCCAGTTGTTTATGTTAATGGAACAGCTTATGCATTAGGATAACAGCACTATAGTGCCATTCTTCTTGTACAGAAACGTTAATCAAATATTTCACTGTGTTTAGTGAAAAGTATTCTAACTGTAATATAAATTTTTCTGCATATCTGTTTTCATCAGATTTCGTAATTTATGGCAATTTATTTCTGCCAAGTTTATGATAAAACTTGAAGTGAATTTCAGGAACACATTTTACCTTTGACCAGCATTTTTTGACATACCAGTCCTTGATCACCTTTAAAGCGATTCTGGAGTGAATTTGAGAAACTGTAATTATACAATCTGTTATTCCGAGAGAGCAAACAGTGTAAAGACATCACCTAAATAATGTTTCCTACATTATTTAGGTTCACGGTAGGCATTACTAAAGGGTGTTTGCATCTTCCCTTTGGCTCCTAACTACATCACTTTTTAATCTTCTTTGCCTCCATTTACGCCTCCTCTCTTCAGTCTTGCTGTCCAACTTCTCCAACTGTTACCTCTTAGCGCAGCTGCTCGTTTTTTTCCCATTTCCACCTTTAGATGCTTGTACTTCATTTCCTTTGCTTTGTGGAGCGCTTTTTCTTGCTGTCCAACCACTCCAACTCCCTCTGTTCACTGCTGAAGTTCTGAATGGCAGAAAGCGTTCCCTTAATGACAGCGGGTGAATTTATGAATGATGACAAATATATCATGGTTGAAATGTTTGAGCGATGTTCACCCATAATTTGTGGGAATTTCTAAGGAAGACTTTTTTTACGCCAAGTTTGGACTTCCTTTAAGTCTCGATTGCCAGTTAACTCCAGTGAAGGAGCTCATTCCGAGGAGGTGGAGTTTTTCATAAAAGGGGATAGATTAGTCTACTTCAGTGATTAACCTTGATAAATACAAATCTGTATTGTGAAAAGAACATAACTTGTTCCTGCCTAAATGAACGAACTCAACGACGGCCGCAGGCCTACTGCTACTTTGGACTACTTCTCCATGTATAATAGATGGTAGTAAAATGGTTGGCGAGCTTTTGGGATAAAGTGGCAATAAAGGAAGAAAAGGAAAAGGTTACATAGTGAACATTATAACCGAAGAAAGAAAAAAAATGCCATAAAAATATTTTTACCGTATTTCAGCGCCATATCACCAAGTTTATAAACACCAACCCAAACTCGTTTGATTAGAACATACACCGCACTGCATACACAAAACGAGAGAGAGAGAGAGAGAGAGAGAGAGAGAGAGAGAGAGAAAGAGAGAGAGAGAGAGAGAGGTTACGCTGCCATAGGTGTTAAAAGAGGACAAGAAAGCAAAACTTTTATTTAAAGGAAGAAGAACGTGTGTAAGGAAGACAGTAACTACGAAAATACAAGAGCAAGAAAATAAATTGGAGACATCGAATCAGACGAAGCAAGCAAGCAAAGAGAAGTCTGCTCAGCTGACTGCGTTCCAACTTGACATGGCACTAAAGTAAGAAAAGGATATACACACACAGACACACATTTACACATACAGTTCCTAGAAGCCAATTAAAAAAATGATTTAAATACCATATACTTAATTTGATTCTTACATTAGAAACACAATTATTCTATACAAGACAATTAATTTCTAGTAAACTTAAGACTTCTTTCTTTACAAATTATTACTAACAACTCGATTAAAGAAAATTGACATATTATTTTACTTCATTTATTTTATTCTATTTTATTTTATGAGAATCATTTATTTGCAAACTTTGTTACATTTCTTTTTGCGGGGGACTTTATTTTTTGAGAGAGTGTCCCTTTTGAATAAATTGAAAAAGGATGAGCTATTATTGCTTAAACTTATGCCGAGAAGCAAGATGCCTAGATTAAACAAGACAAGCACTTGATTATTACAAAAAGTCAAGCACGCACATTAAACGGAGGATTAAACATGAGCGACTCTACAAATGCTGATTTCCCAGGTGAACCCCACATAATTCAGTTTTGTGGAAGGAAAAAAGACGATGACGTCTGTAATTTGGAAACCTGGACAGAGCGATTAAATACTCACTTAAACTCTTTAGCGGGAAATGACGCGTAAAAGCTAAACGAAGCTAAAAGCTTTTCGATTAGTCGACAGGTGATAGAGGATGTTATTTTTATTTCCTTGCCAATCGAAGACCTAAAACATGGAAGGAATTAAAGCAATACTTGAGAAAAATTTACTCCACTGTGGGACAGACTGAACCATTAATCAGTTTGACAAAGGTTGTGGTATTTTCCCACTTAATCGGTTTTCCAACCATGGGCAAAGAAAGGGCTTCATTCTTTTAGAATTCCTGTCTGTAGACTAGATAGAAGAAATCAGACTCAACAGAAATCTCCTTTAAAAAGCATACTAAAGAAGGAAAATACAGAACTTGATCAGATATTAAACTAAAATTCTCAACAAATTGCTGATAATTTGGAATCTAATCAAGAAACGTATTTGAAGCTAGGAAGGGATTTAGGACTTAAAGCACATGGATAAAATGTGTTGTGAATCCAATCTATGAAGGGAAGGAAGTTCTAACACTTACAGAAATGTCGCAGATGCACCGGATGCAATACTCCTCAAGTTTACACAAGTCTGGGAAAGCAAATTTCTAAAATAGTCAAGGAGGGAAGATGGTATTAAAAAAAGAAAGAGAAATGGGACTGGTAGAAGTCTCCATACCTATTCCGATTGTAGAGAAGGACATTTTAAATACCCCAATGGCACAAATAAATAATGGGAATAAGTACTCATTTTCTGAATCAGAAGTGAGAAGAGTTAAAATATGGAGTCACTTGAAAGAAATAAAAGAAGAATACACCAGAAACAAACTTAGGTTTACTGAGTGAGTACTTGGACATAGTTGTTATAGATGGGGCATACTTGGAAATGCAGACGCAATAACCCATAGAATTGATATTCCACAAAATAAAAAAAAGCAATCTACATATTTTATTATAGAATGACATATTCCCCAAAGGCGATTATTGAAATGGAAGTTAAAAGAATGGAAAGAAAAGTAATAATAGAGCCTTTTAAATCTCCATGGTCTTTCCCACTTCTTTTGGTTCCTAAGAAGGACAAGACTTGTAGAGTAGCAGTAGACTTTAGAGAGTTTAATAAGATAGCTGTAACTGACCCCTATGTATCTGCAATGTATGCAAATTAACACAAAAACTGATAAAATTAACGCAGTAAACCACTGAAAAGCATTTAAGAAATTATACCTGAAGCAAAATTGAAATATAATAAGTACCCCATGTTCCCCATTGAACTGACTTACTATATATATTTCTCAAGGCTGCTCAAACTAACGAAAGTTTACTTGTTATAACCCACTGAATACTAAAAAGGTCTATAAGTATTACTCTTTTACTTCTTTTCCTACTTGTGTTGCAAATCATACTTTAATATTGGATACTGAACACACAGAACTCCTAATAGAGCAGATACTCACATTCATATTGAAGAAATAAAAGAAAACTTACGAAAATACACTAAGCACTTCAATCATACCATTTCTGACAAAAACCAGTTGAATATAATACATAAGCTAAAATATCTTGCTATACACTCTTAAGCATAATCCATTTGTGTCGATTTAAGAAGGTCCAGAGACAAGAAACAACAATAACTAATTTACGAAAACATATTTATATACTTAATCCCGACAGAAAACTTTTTAGAATCACACGCGACAGTATCACATATTCCAACGACTGTAATCTGGAAATCCATCGTGGAGATGTGATCAGTCCATAAGATGTTATTAACCATTACCTACGGTGAACACCTAAGGGCTCGGCCAGCATTATTCGTGCGTGGATTACATTTATTTATTTACAATTAATTAATTTTCTTATAATGTTTATTTTAATACTTATACTGTATACCTTTTGTATACATGATTGACCTTACATTTTTCTCTAAACTTAGAAATGCAAATAAAATACTGTGATTATTGAACCTTCTGTTTTTTTGTTTTTTACTGTTCTGCATATATATTCATTTCCATAAACTAAGTGATGCAAAAGCATGAGAGAGAATGAAGAAAATTAGAAGAAATACTTAACGCCAGCGTCAAAACCCCAGCTCTCCGTATATTCATGTATTAAACGGCGCAAGTAAAATTGGTACGCTACTTATATATTTATATTATTTAATGGTTAAAGGGTTAAGATCCAAGTGTCTGTCTTTAAACAATTAAAGCAGGAATTTTAGATTCCCAAATTGTTTCTACAGTCAGACGAAGGAAAGAGACAAACAGCAAAGTTGATGAATATGAGACGACACGACTTTTGTCCTAACTATTACAATCGTATGTGTAATTATTGCTGTATTCATCGTCATGATTTATCATCATCAGAAGTAAAGCGTCGAAACTGAAAGAGTGGTCCCGAGAGCGATACTTATTGCAGGTTAGGTTATAATTGATTCCACCATGTAATTAGGACTGAGGACTTAGTAAAGTTAATGTAACTTAGTTGACTTTGCTTAGATGATTCAAGAATTGAGATTATGCCTGAAGTAGTTTTATAATTTGCATTTGAACTTTGATGGGATATTGTCTGTAATTTCTTGACCCATTAAATGTTGCCTGAAGTTGCTTATCACTTTGAATTATGTTTTGTTGACATACCGTTAGCAACTGATTCACTTTTCAATTGTGTTTGAAGTTGCTTAACACTTTGAATTTAAGTTTGTATTGACTTTGAAACTTGTGTTTGGATTTAGAAATTTTGGTGAATTTACTTATTTATACCTAATATGTATATCGGTCGAAAACCTCACAGTTAATTTTAGTTGAGTTCAATTAAGTTAAACGCTGCCGGAGTCAGCTAGGGAGTTTGGCAGAGAGTGTTACAGTAAGACTATTACAAAGAGTGAATCTATTATAGCACCCCCCAAGAAAGGAACACGTGGTGTTATGGATAAGAGCCTGTATAACTGACAGAGAAAGGGAAGTAAGTTGTAGTTGATCAAAATGACAAGACAAAAATTTAATGACTATTCCATGGCCGTTGGTTGCAAACAAGCTCTGCAGTTTAGAGTATAAAGGAAAAGCTAGATGTCAACTGAGCAGTATGAGTGTCGCCCTGTGTGGATTCAATGGTTAGAGAGAGGATGGTAACAGAAAATGATGATGATGGAAAACAATGGATAGTGAAGTATAGTGGGGATGGTGAATAGCGACGTAGTTAAAACGTCGTGTTAACTATAACGTGGTTATGATGTAAGACACTTCTGTCCACAAACTCTATAAAAGGAAGAGAGAGACGAGCAGGAGGGCAATTTTGGCAGTTCCGGAGTTTGGGCAAGAAAATTGTGCTAAAGTGCGCGTTAAGTGAATTCTCTCAGGATAGCACAGTGCAAGACTTAGAAATTTTCATACTTGTCTTTCTAAGGAAGACCGTCTTTTTTATGGGCATTTAACTCCACTGGAAGAGCTCATTCATAGTGGTTGGAATTTATATACAAGGGTGAATTAATTCAATTCAGTGACTAATTAACCTTGATAAATATAAATCTGTATTGTGTAAAAGAAGACTTGTTCCTGCCTAAATACTGAACCCAACGTCGGCTGCAGGCATGCTAGTACCTCCGGCTACTTCTCTAACTGCAACATATGTATCACTTGTGCTTCATGTAAAAAATTCGCCATAAGAATCATCCCTGCATTCAGTAGCTTGTGACTTTGGATGTAAAATCTCTAAAATCATGCGACCAGGAATGTCTTATCCAGAAATGTTATGAATCTTGTTTATTAAGAAGGCAACTGAACAGAGCTAAAATTAACTTTAATCCACAGACACTGAATTCTTATTGGTGGTCATTAAATGAAAATCATGTATGAGATAAACACATGATGCAAGTCCTTCGAAATCAATTACATATGGATTATTACACTCTATATGAATGAGCGTTTCCCTTGTTTTATAAAAGCACAAATGAAATATATTGGAGTAAGCTTGACATATTATCTCTGAATCTTGAGGAGGAATAGCTACCAAAGCTACCAATTGAAAGAGCATTATTTTGAAAGAAAAATTAGAAATGAAACTCAAAGTTTTGACCGTATGCAAATGCAACGCAGTAAATAAATGAATAAATTGAAAACTCCTGATACTACTTTTACGAGCAAGAAAGAGCGAGAGATGACAAGGATTTTTAAATCAAATGCTCGAAGTACATATGCGACTGCCGGTCGGCCTGATTTCCCAAGATGCAGCTGGCAAGGCCCTCTAAATATGCTCTAAGAGTCAGCTCATCAGTGAGCTAAAATACGTTCCCTTTGCACATGACATCACTCGTCGGACAGTCCTCCTCTGACAGCACTGACTCTGACAGGTAATAACAGGATGCAAGGATACCTTTCCAGGAAAGTACTTCTAAAGGGATCAATATTTTTATCTTGTTTCACTTAAAGTTGAGATTTTCCTTATAACAGCCCATACAACAAAGAATGACATTTTCATAATAATCTGATACCTCTCCAGGGAACACAAACTACTACTGGAATGTACTGATTTTTTTATAGGTACTAAATACTACACAAAGAGGTAAAGATCGACATAGAAGAAGTTGTTTTTGATCAAATGAACTCTTATTTTAATCCTAACAGATTTACAGAATACAGATGACAGTTTAATGGCGGTGGAATTAAGATATCTTAAAAATTATTTTCGTATTTGTATATAATCCAGCGATACCTACCTAGAAGAAAATTTACATATGGATTTACAGAAGAAAGAGGACCATTTAATGGAGATCGAATTAAGATCTCAAAGTTATTTTTGTAGTTGTACATCATCCAGGGACACCTGGCTAGTGACAAGACAAACACGAGTGAGTTCCTAAGGGGGAAACTAAGTTGTTTTCATGGTCTTTCTTACTGTACTCCTGCAAGTCTTCTGTTTCTTTTCGTTCATGTCGATAATGTTGCTGAGGTGCCGCATCCTAAAAACCACTGATATTTTGGCAAAAAACTCAACAGCCTGTCAGGAACACCAACTACAGCAGATTTCATTTCAGCAGCCATCGTTTTAATGCATTCCGTTCCTGGTCTAAGACCACTGCCATGAACTGCTGTAAAAATTTCTCTAAAAATGTTTAGTTTAGAGAAAATGTCGTCTGATGGTGCACAGAGCTTTCCTTCACTTGTATAATGGAACCATGTCTCAGACGTCTTGCTGTTAACAACGTAACCTATATTTGGATATTTAAATGGAAAACTTTTTCACTACATATCCACCGAAATATCTTAAGGCTATTTCTGACATTTAACGAATTCTGTTCCCTGGAAAACATTTCGTCATTCTTAAGATCCACATAAAATTCCAGGTCTCTGTATATCATGTTTGCCATACATATTTCCAAGGCCATTTTCCTGTCATGGAAAGATTTATTAGGTCCGTTTCCATCACATCCAAATGATATAATTTCCTTTGTCGCAGTTTGCCTTATCACTGATAAGTTCAATATCCTTATCTGGCAAAAAGTTTTTCAATCTAATGCATCCAAAAAAAAAACCTTTCAAGACAGTCTTGGTTTAGCCACCACCTCTCTGAAATTTGTAAAGGTAATTAAATTTGGTGTTGTTTACCCTCATTCCCAGCATAATATCAATTAATTTTTTTAAAGCATATATCAAACCATTTATTTATTGTAGCTATAAAATCGGAAGTTTCCTTCTAATTGTTGCTCTCTAGTAGACCCCTTTCTTCCAAACTGTATATACAATGCCTTGGCACTTGAATCTGAAAGTACTGTACAGCATACATTGATATGTGTCATTAATTTTATGTGCTAAAGCATACTCTGATCCGGTTTCAATAAGCTTTTCACGGATACAAGAATCATATACATTATTTCCATTTTCCATAAGAAAACCTTAGTCTAAACAATGATTTCTAATTAGCTTTATCAAATTGGGAGTATCAGCAAATATGAACACTTCCCTATCAGCATATGGGGTTTGAAAAAAAAATGTTTCCAATGTTAAGGAGATTAATCCCGAATTCTTTACAAACCCGTAAATTATTAGGTCCAAGATCATGGACAATTGCCACAGCAGCAAAGCCAAATTTTTCAACGTCTTTGATAATATCAGTCAGATTTTTGTGCGCATGGGAGTCATCATTTTGGTAGTATATGGATTATTTCCAGCTTCCCATCAAACCTCCATACATAACAACTTGAACTTTATCAAGAGATTCATAGAAAACGGCCATCCCTTTGTCATAACTCCTCTAACTGGCAATATTCATTTCATCAAATGAAATTACGGCAAGTTTTCCTGTTTCCGTCATTGTCTCTGATTTTGCCTTCATCAGTGGCAGAACAGAGTGCACAATTTCATATTTTGTGCTCCTTTGTTCAGCGTGCTTTTCGAAAGTAAAGTAAGTCCTCTCGTAGTTCGCAAATTTGAATAGCTTCTGATAGTGCAAGCTGGCGATTTGTCTTCAGTGCTCCATTGAGTGACAGCTTAATTAGTTTTGAGAGCATTTATCCACGTTGAGCTTAGCACGAGTTGAAATATCTTGTTTATTCCAGTTAATGTGAACTTAGGTTCTGTCACTCCCTTTTCCAATCTGACCAGTTTCAGGAGTTCTTGATAAGTCTTTTCCAAATACTCTATTTTTTTCTTTAACTCTTTCACTTCTTCCACTTGTTGTGTCGTGCAATAATTTCTTGAGCAGAGACTTCTGGAGAAACTTTAGTGGTCTCTGAATGACAATGCTCCATTTCACATAACATTTCCCTGGATGTCCTCTTTAGTCCTCGCTTTATGGCTCGTGTGCATCTTTCTTCGTCCTTTTCAGATACGCTGCTACCTGAAAGACAGCGTTTCATTCTGAATTTTCATGAATGCACAGCAACAATTCCTATACGCATATGGAACAAAAAACTGAGAATATCTTTACAATTTTAATGGTTACGGCAGAGAGCTTTAACTTGACAGAGTCTAATGCAGTTTACTGTATCGTAATCTAGATGTCTTGGACGGTAAAGTATGTTATGGAAAAAATCGAAAGAAAGAAATATATCATGCAGGTTTCTAGCAAATTCTTCAACTTGTAATGTAACTTACCATTAGGTAAAAAAAAAAAAGTGGGGGGGTGATAGCACAGCCTCTTCCTTCAGTGCACGTTGATTTTTGGGTTTTCAGTTTCCAGAAGTCGGTATTTCATGTCATCAGCATTGTCCTCTGCTTTAAAATGGACTGAACAAATTAGAGCACACTTCCAGTTAACGTCGCCTGCGCGTTTGCAAGCATATATTAATTTTTTTTCCGTTTTTTCTTCTTTTAGGACACGAAAATATCGAATACCCCAATTAATGGTCTTTTTGCTATTATTATGGCATCCAAATAAAGCACACACACTGGAGGCATGGCTGCTGGACGGTAATATACGTGACAAATAGATCAGGCGGTACCGTATAAACGTAAGGAAGTCAGGTCAAACCTCGGCCACCGCCGTCTATTGACGTCACAAAAGCTCCACCCACATGCGTGTAGCTCACTGATGAGCCGACCTCTCAGAGTATATTTAAAAGGACCTTGGCAGCGGGTATAGCGAAGTACGTTGAGACATTGCTTTGCGCCCTTGCTCCATGGTCGCATCAGTGAACCCACTGCAAGTCGTTTAAAAACCATTCCATTTTCCTACATAAAAGCAAAACTAGTGTTTCTCACTTACCACTTTAAGCAGCAGCTAACACTTTCATTAAACTGCTCTTAAACTGTAGAGTTTCTTTTTGTGTAGACTCTGCTGAGCTTCAGTGAATAACTGAATGAATTGACAAAAGCTCATTTTGGAGCGGATGATTTTTTTCTGCAGCATTTCGGCAGAACTGGCCATAATTTAAGAGTTCTATAAGAATATACATGTGACTGCTTAGTTTCAATATGATACTCTCCATGACCTCGCTTGAATAGAGCATCATTAACTCTCTCTCTCTCTCTCTCTCTCTCTCTCTCTCTCTCTCTCTCTCTCTCTCTCTTATAAAAAACAAACAAATATAGTTTACTTTATAAACAAGCAAACATTGCCATACTTTATCTCTGTTCTCATAGATTATAAAGCAGTTCTGTAGCCTATAACTGTCGTTACAGCTGATCCAAGTGGTAATTAACCGCCGCTGCACAAACCGAAAGCGATGGTAATGTTGTCCATAAAACCAACATAAAAGGAAATTTCTATTTTAATAAGCAATAATCGTTGAAATTTGCGGCCAGCGAAGTTGCGGGCGACTGGTTGCTTCGCACTGGAAAGGGTTCCGTTGGCTATGGATTTGGAAACAGAATATTAAATTCATAGTTTTATGGATGCAGTTTTCTGAGGTAGGAAGATTGTGAGGTAGACAAGAAGCAGAAGAAACATTAAAAATAAGAAAACAGAAAGAGGTAATAAAGAAGCTCTCAGGAAATAGACAAGAATGCTGAGTGCTGAACAAAATCTAATATAGCGCAGTCAAGGAAAATAAAATTGTTATGGAAAGAAAAAGATAGCAAAAATATTCACTTTAACGTAAATGACAAATTCGATTTACAATACTTAACATTAGGCGACTGCAAGCACATTGCTATAATGAACAACGACTTGAGTGAGAGCGTTTCGGATTCCTTGTTTTATCGTTAATCAACTGAAGAAAAACTATCAGTTCAAATAAACAACTGCACCTTGCTTACAATAATACGCCCTGGTAATCAGTACAGCCAATTTCTTTTGGGGTTATCGGCTTGATGACATTTGCAAAGCTACGGAATTTTGGGACCGCCGTGATGGACTAAATTCCAAATAACAAAGATTTACTTTCGAATTCGAGATTTCGCTGGAAATGGTAGGCCGACTACAGGGAGATGTTAAGAGGTCGCTGTGGATGCCGTAAAATCAGAGACATACGGTTTTAAAGAAACGGCTCCATTCGTTTCTTTGCTCACGCGGAAATGGAACTCAGGATTCTAGGTTGGGAGTTCAGAGCTTTGCTGCTGCTACTGAGAGCGGGAGGCCTGCGATGATCAGCACTGGCTCTGCAAACGCTATTGCAAGCACTTGCATAAAGGATTACAGGACTGAACTGTCTAAACAGAGGTGCAAGTTCAGTACAAGACCCCTTCTAAAATCAGTCGATAAGCAATACCCTTTTAGTATTACTGGTTTGAAATTGCAATAACTAACCAAAACCATGATAAGCAACTGTTTGCAAAGATCTTATAGAGTTTTTCCTACACTTTAGACATACTGACTTCAAAATAGCTACGTGTGAGAGAGGAAACTAAATATAATCAAAATAAGAATTCATGCTTATTAGATATTAATTTGACAAAATAAGTTTCATCTCGCCATAGGAAATTGTTTTGTGGTTAATTTCTCTCTCTTGGTCCCTGTCTGTCTGTCTGTCTGTCTGTCTGTCTGTCTGTTGGTCTCTCTCTCTCCCTCTCTCTCTCTCTATCTCCTAAAACCTCACGCACATACAGTCCTCTTCTCTGAAAACTAAAATTCTAGATACTTACATATCAGAGAGTTCTGAAGTTTGACAAAATATTAAAAGAATTATATTCAATTTAAATTCAATCAGGGCTCTCTTAGAGCCGAGTCATCTCGAGAGAAACTACTCAAGAAACAAAATTTAATCATGTGTCAGCTACTTTTAAGTGGTCAGGATTCAGATTTTTGTTACTTGGAAAGTATGGCCTAAACAATCCATAACAATTATCATTTGATCAGCGAACCACAGCGATTCGTCTAATTATTTTATTTACCAGTGCAGTAGATAAGTATCGTGAAAGGCAGGACCTCTACTTAAGCATAATACGAATACCGCCTACAATGAGCCAAGCACTGCTCTGCATAGGAAGTAATACAAGTTCTTTGCAGTTTCCCTTTTGATCCCCATCTGGATTGCTCTCAGCCTTTTAATCCCCATCCGACCTTCTTCTCTTTTTTTCTGGTGGGGTGGAGTAAATGAAGCTGGGATATATGCCAGAACGGTTTCTGCTCCTGGAGCGCCTTGAAGGTAATTACATTTACATGGAATTAATGAGGAGACCACATAAGGTGGAAATTATGGCTTCAGACCTGGTTGCCTATACAACCCTTGAACGAAAAATATTTCCCTTTCCTCTTAAGTCTTGTCAGGTACCCATTCCATTCTGCTTATCAGAATTAGATAAGTTCAAAGTTATAAGTATTTACTGTTAGTAGGAAGAAAGGGGAAAATACCTAGAAATTGCATAAAGAGCATAAAAAAAATCATTAGAAAGTAAAACCTTTAATAATCAGAAAGTACGAGAATGCGTGCAAGATAGGTGAATGGCACAATATATGCATGCATGTGTTGGGGGCAGAGCCTGGACACGTTGCTGATGATCCTTGTGTTCGAATGTTGCACAGACCAGGAGCCGCCCCGGTTAAGGGAAGGGCCTTAATGTAAAAAAGAAAGGAATATATATTGTAACGGATGGATGCTGCTTTCGTCTCTTTGGCCTCTTAACACAGAGGTCAGAAGTCGATACCTTGAGAGGGGTTCATTCCCAGACAGTGATAGAAGTTTCATTTTCCTTTTCCAGTAGCCAAAGTTGTTTTTTTGAGAAGGGTCAGATCAGGTGAAGCTTAAATTTGTCACGGGGTTGACAGAAATACTAGGTGTCCCTTTAGTTACTCGTATCCCGAGACTCATACTCCTGTGAACTCTCTCTACTGGTTTAAATGCTCCTTTTCAGACCTGCCACATTCCTAACTCGCTCGCTTCCGGGCTGGAGGGCATACAAGCGGAATAACAGCTCTAACAGATGATGGAAGGAGGCTTGTAAGTCAGTCTCTATTTAAACCTATAGTAATCTGTAATACTGTGTGCTTGTGGATCCAGTAATATATCATAACATGAAGATGATCCGTTGAAATGAAAACCCTTCCATCTTATGAAACTTTTCTTTTTAAACTTGAAATCTTTGCACTTACAAGATCTGAATCTCTAGAAACTTTTCTCAGCCCATCAGAACGCCTTCTTCATCTCGATAAATTTCCATTTTTCCTGAACCTGCCCTTCAGGCCGAGTTAAAATGTGTGATTCAATAAAAGGGTAATCAGGCCTAAAACAGAGACAGAAAAATTACCAGTACGATTGCGCGATGGGTAAACCATCCAGTCTCCAGGTGATGGAAGGCGTTGGATTCTCAACAGCAGAGCACTTCAAGGAAACTGAAGGGTCCGGCTGGATGGTCTGCTCTGCAAACCTGTATTGTAGGACCGGTGTGAAATCTAGCAAGGAAAATAATGGCAAATTATAATAGAGTAAAATGATAAGTCTTCGTTCAGTATTTGATTAGTTTCTAAGTCCAAAAATTATTTTTCGACCCCTATACCTAAAAACAAGCTTTAGGTGAGATATAGCAGTGATAGGTTTGAATTTTGGAAATCCGAATCGCGAGAGATCTTAAGCCGTTATTCAGCAGATTTTTTGTGGCTGAGTGCGCGAACGGCAACTTATTTTCTTAGTTGGATGTCTGAATGATTAGGTATTCTCCAGAATATGAGTGTTCATTAAGAAACAGTTAAATTATAAGGTGGATCTAGGAAAAGCAAATGATGGATTTGATAGAGGCGTAATGCAGAGGGCGTCGAGTTTGTATTCAATAAAGGATAAATTGCTCATAGCCAAAATCTGTTTCTATGGTGGAAATTAAGCATAAGTTAGAGTTTGTAGGTTGGAGAGAGACTGATTTGGTGTAAAAGACAACTGTGTAATAAGTCTATACTTAAGTTAAATATCTCTTTGGATGGAATGAAGTGAGAAGTCAGAGAAAGGATAGTAGATGTAGATGCAAAGTTATTGAATAATAAGGGTCATGGATGGATTGTGGAATGGCTGATGTTAAAAGATACAGTACCAAATTAAGACCGTGAATTAAACATCAAAGACTAAAAAAAAAAAAAAAAAAAAAAAATTACAAGGTAAAGGAAAAAAATGAGTCTTGAGAAGAGGAAGTCGAAATTAAACGTAACCATGAGTAAGGTTATAAGGATAAATGGGGAACAAGGGAACTGAACACTTAAAGTTACTATGGATGGTGAGAGAATGTAAGGTAGCAGATTCTAATAAATATTTAGGAGTAAATGTTTAGGATGGTGTGGGCTGAGATAAAACTGAATCAGAGTAGGCAAAGCGCGAATGTGTTCTTAAGACCTGGAGGAAATTTGGAGACTGTTAAAGCAAAAGTTGAAAAGTATGGAGAGATTGGTAAACCACCTTCCTGTATGGATGTGGTGTGTGGATGTTAAATGTAAAAGAAATAAAAAAAGGCTGAAGCTGTGTAGGACGTATTTACTTAGTACTTGTGATATAGGAAGATCTGGAAAAGGAAGAAGCGTGGTGATATGTAAGAATAATTAAAGGGTTAGCGCAGGTGGAATATTGATTCAAAATGTTTTGGGATGTTTCCGTCATTTAGAAAGATTGGAGGATAATAGGCGGGTGAAAAATGTACACAGTTAAGAATGTTGGTAGGTAGGAGAAGAGGAAGACCTTCAGAGGAATGGACAGATAATGTGAAAGAGGGGCCTAAACATCAAGGCGGCATAAGCATTCAGGCAATATGGATGCGAATGGTGCAGTGTGTGTAGAGGTTTTACTCATTGCTGGTGGTACTCTGTATGTATGTATGAAGTGGCTAGTGTTGTGATGTTATCTGCCAACGCGTTTCATCAACGAATGTGGCGTGACCAATATCATGTCTTTCTTAGGAGTCACCCGTATTTGTGAAAACAACTTAATGTTGAATGGATATATATCTATAATATTTTACAAGCTTTGTAAACGTCTGTAGGACTATCCTCCTTAGCAGATTAAAGTTATTCTTTTCTTTCAGTAATTCATTCAAACTAGTTGTTAACTATTTTTATTTTTTCAGAAGGGTACCAGCATTTGAAGGTGAACAAGCTCATTCCTCAATCAACTTGACGTTTTGTTTCTTTTTTTGTAACTGTAATACGATGGTCCTTTTGTAAACTTAATTTTATTTTTCTTTCTGCAACTTCCAGTTTTTTGTCTCTTTTCAATTACTTCAGTTGAATAGCTACGTGTATTAATTCATCAATTCCCAGCAGGGTTCCTCATTCATTTGCAAATGCACCACTCGATGAGGCCGGCCAGATTTGATGAGAAGTGCTAACGTAATCTCTCAGTCATTTATTGACACACCTAAATGAAGAAATCAAAGTATGACGGTCATAATAGAGCAGTCTTTGGAGGAAAACATAATATTTAGAGAAATGCAGTCTTACACACACACACACACACACACACACACAGAGAGAGAGAGAGAGAGAGAGAGAGAGAGAGAGAGAGAGAGAGAGAGAGAGAGAGGGGGAGAAACTTTTTGCAAATTTCTGCAAACATCTTGAACATCGGAGGCAGCTTCTCCTGGAAACCATTATTTTACCATACATATAAGAATATAGAAATTTTGGCGCAAGGCCAAGCGCTGGGACCTGAGGTCATTCAGTGCTGAAGGGAAATTAATAGTCGAAAGGCTTTAAAGGTGTAACAGGTATTTTGGCATGTAGGACCGTGAAACAGCCGCGACAGCGTCCGTGCGCGAGAAAAAAAAAAAACGTTCTTGGACTCATAAATCTCTAAAACAGTTGATTAAGCGGATTATAAAAGAAGGCATCGTGCTTACCCCATATAAAAAATGGGAAAAAACTCGTTAAACGAAGAAAATTCCACAAGGCCTACTCTGTTATTCACTGTGGGACGGAGTTAGCAGACAATAATAAGTTCAGATACGGGGATTGGAAGTGGAAAGTTTCTGGCAAGAGAAAATATAAATAATAAGAATTTTATGAAGAAAGGTAAGACAATTTCTCTCTCTCTCTCTCTCTCTCTCTCTCTCTCTCTCTCTCTCTCTCTCTCTCTCTCTCTCTCTCTCTCTCTGTGAGATGGTTACATCGATAAAACAACAGCCACATCTTTCCATTTAAAACGTACGAGGATTTTAGTGAACAAATTTCTTGTGTGGAGTGACTGACTGAAGTTTGAGGGGTAAATCACATACAGCCCATGAGCTGACTGGATAAATTTCTGGACGTTGTTAGCGGACAACCCTGACATGTAATGAGCTGTATTACATCCTGAGCTTTGTTCGTCCGGCAACGAGATGAACTGCCGCTTATAGGAATACGAAAAAAATGAAGCACCACTTTATAAATAATAGTTTTGATGGAAGCGTATTCATCCGGTGATGTCTCGGTAGGCACTGAAGAAAAATGTGTAAAAGTCTAACATTCAGCTTAAAATGACCTGCTCCCTCTTCCTAGCTTCCATTTACCCTCATAACCTTACTATAGCTCAATAAGTACAGTTTAACTTCCTTCACTTTTAAAATGTTCAAACTCTTATAAAATCCTTTGTAGTTGTTCTTCACAATCAGCAATCAAGAATGTATTAATTAGACACAAATCACCCCAAACTCCTTAATTTATCTTTTTCTCTTCGTAAAAATTTTGTGACTACTTGCATCCTTGTGTGGTACAAAATCAATAGCTGCAACATTCTTTGTAGAATCCCTTCTTCTTCAACTGCATTATAATTTGCTATTTAATTTTCATTCATTTCTTTCAGTCATTTCCCTTCTGGAAAATAGATTTCACATAATACAAATGATCAGACGTGGAAAACAAGAAATGTCTGAAAGCCAGGCAGCATCTCACTATCACTAAATACGGTAATTAGCTATGGAGAGGGTTATACCTTTGTCCCACTATCTATACAGTAAATTAATCACCCACTGGTCTACAAAATCTAACACACTCTTCAGTTTAGTCATAACAGCTTTTAACAGCTGTGGAAATATTATCCTGGGTGTTATGCATCCTCAGTACCACACCATTTACATCTAAGAAACTTTCTAGATCCATGTCTAACACAGAGGTTTTTCTTCATTCTGAAAATTCTAATTTAAATATTTCTTGGCATGTACCTGAATAACACGTACTCATCCATGTCTAAGCTAACATCGCTCTTACCTATCTATCCTCTCGTCTGTTATGTTCTCATCAAAATCCCACTGTACACTTTTGCTGTTGTATTCAATAACGTTATGCACCTGTATTTCTTCCAACTGCCTCGAACAAATTTTATCTTTACACAAATGAATAATTGTACTCTCATTAACCTTTCCGTTCGTTCAAACACACCATGTAGCCTCATCATCTCTTGGAACCTCTCTAATCTTCACCTCTTCATTGCCTTTCTTACAATCTTGACAGTCGCTCCGACGAGAATTCTAAAATTCATACTAAAGTCCTCTACTCATGTAAATCCATTCTGCCTTATCACACGCTACCTTACTAACTCTTCTCCTCTTCCCAAAATACTTGTAAATTCTAATTTTTAAAAACCATATACGTCAAACAATCATGTCCATTTTGAAACCCATTCCATAAGATTATTATCATTCACATTTCCTCAAGGAACCCTATAAATCAAGTACACAATCACTCTATCTAGCTCCCCAAACACAGTGAGATCCACATTCAGAACCACACAAACCACCTATTTCTCTCATTGTTTCCATTCCTTAACCATGTTACAAAGCATATTTACTATCATAACTTTTTCCTCTTGCCAAGCGCAATCCTACACATATACATTTCTCCTGTGTCCGATTCCAAAGTCCTCCTGATACCACCAGGTCTCTCCCTTCTCTGGCTTTACATTTTTCAGCCAAGACAAAAACAATCATACTTTTGCATTCCAAGTCCAACACTTTATTCACTCCCATTTCATTCAATTCCCTACATCTTGCGTCTTTTTCTTTAGCATATCAACCATCAAACATTTCTTCTCTCTTGTACAATATTCATGCACGTTTAAGTACACTTACAAATATGCATGCATACACACACACACACACACACACACACACACACACACACACACACACACACACATATATATATATATATATATATATATATATATATATATATATATATATATATATATATATATATATATATATATATATATATATATATAGAAATCATCAACACACAATCATGTGTGGAACAGAAATAAATTTCTGACTCACGTCGGGATCAACCCAGGTCTCTCAGGTGGAAAGCAAGGGCGTTATCCACTGGGCCACAAGTCTAAAAGAAGTTGGAACCTGAGAGCAACTGCACCAAGGAATTACCTGGGCAAGCTAACTGCTTGCATACCAGCGAGTTTTCCCAACTTCCCGACTCAGCAATGACCCAATAGACAACATTTCATTCGAATTATCCCTTCTGAGTGAATAAGATAGAAATCATCAACACACAATCACGTGTGGAACAGAAATAAATTTCTGACTCACGTCGGGATCGAACCCAGGTCTCTCAGGTGGAAAGCAAGGGCGTTATCCACTGGGCCATACAAGTCTAAAAGAAGTTGGAACCTGAGAGCAACTGCACCCAAGGAATTACCTGGGCAAGCTAACTGGGTTCGATCCCGACGTGAGTCAGAAATTTATTTCTGTTCCACACGTGATTGTGTGTTGATGATTTCTATCTTATTCACTCAGAAGGGATAATTCGAATGAAATGTTGTCTATTGGGTCATTGCTGAGTCGGGAAGTTGGGAAAATCCGCTGGTATGCAAGCAGTTAGCTTGCCCAGGTAATTCTTGCAGTTGCTCTCAGGTTCCAACTTCTTTAGACTTGTGTGGCCCAGTGGATAACGCCCTTGCTTTCCACCTGAGAGACCTGTTCGATCCCGACGTGAGTCAGAAATTTATTTCTGTTCCACACGTGATTGTGTGTTGATGATTTCTATCTTATTCACTCAGAAGGGATAATTCGAATGAAATGTTGTCTATTGGGTCATTGCTGAGTCGGGAAGTTGGGGAAAACTCGCTGGTATGCAAGCAGTTAGCTTGCCCAGGTAATTCCTTGGGTGCAGTTGCTCTCAGGTTCCAACTTCTTTTAGACTTGTGGGCCCAGTGGATAACGCCCTTGCTTTCCACCTGAGAGACCTGGGTTCGATCCTGACGTGAGTCAGAAATTTATATATATATATATATATATATATAAATGTGTGTGTGTTGCAATGAAGATGTGAAATATTCATTTGAATAAAAAAAAGGCAAACAAGAAGAGCGTTACATTTTGGATGCTAACATTCTCCATTTCCCAACAATAATGATGAAAATATTGCACTAGAGCTTTATTTATTTCGATAGGACTTTGTAAAAGACATGTAATTAGCGATATAGGAAGTCCATTATGTTATGTTTATGTTCCTAAGATAAAGATTGCTAACCTTCTTCCAAGTAAGATTCTAAAAGATATTATCAGCCCCAATCGGTTTCAGTGACCTTGCGCTTCTTACATGATTGAAGATGGCACAGTTTTTATTTATATTGTAAACCGTTCATGTCCTTGTTTTCTTTGTAGAGGATTTTACTGCTGATAGCACTCATCAGACCATGAAAATACAACGAATGCACGAAATATACTACAACATTTTAGATTTCAGAATATTGTTATTAAGATTTGCAGATGTAATCAGTCCCAAAAATAGCATAAAATATGCGCCGCAGTTTCTTCGGAACAATTTAGTTTTCTGTACAGAGTATAACACTGTATGAGCCGCGGCCCATGAAACTTTCAACCACGGCCCGGTGATGTACTGTCCTATAGCGTTGGTAGACGCACGATCATGGCTTAATTTAACTTTAAATCAAATAAAAACTACTGAGGCTAGAGGGCTGCAATTTTGTATGTTTGATGATTGGAGGGTGGATGATCAACATACCAATTTGCAGCCCTCTAGCCTTAGTGGTTTTTAAGGCCTGAGGGCGGACAGAAAAGGTGCGGACGGACAGACAAAGCTATCTCAATAGTTTTCTCTTACAGTAAACTAAAAAGTGTAGAGAATCCAGAATTGTAACATTCTTCTTCTTAATAAAAACATAACCCGAGAGCCCCTCACTGCCCAAAAGGAAAATGATAAAATGACAATTTTTTTACGACGATGTAAAAGCAAAAACAAAAATTCTGCCATTCCTATGGGCGCGCTTCTTAACACCCTCTGGAAAGTTATCGCCACCTGAGGAACTATAAGGGTGGACCATCTTTTGCTTGCTTTTGGGAGTTGCAGCATCTCTTTATGGTCGCTCAGTATAGCACAAAACGTGCTCTCATCCTAAACCCTCCAAAACACTGTGGTCTCTTATTCCGAAAAATAAATTATAACGCCTTTTATGATGCCTTTGAAAAAATAAAAAGGTTCTTACTTTCTTTACGGGTTTTACGCGAGAGCCCGGATGAACCTGGGGAGTAATAATGCAAAACCAAGACTAGTTCCTTCTTTCTTCTCGCGTGTAGGCAAGGCAAGCTGATTTTCTCGGGGATGCGCAACACTGAGAAGAATGACTGTCTGGTGTAACAGAGATAACAAAGGCGAGAAGATATTATGTAGGTATTAGTGTGACAGGAGGTGAGAGTCATGTGAGTAAATATCCAGAATCAAAAGCACTTAATATGAAAGTATTAAACATAAGTTTCTATGGCACATGTAAGAACTATGAAATAAAAAAAACAATATTTCTAGATTTATCATCTTTTTTATGTTTGTTTTGATAAAAACGAAACTGACTGTTTATAATGAGAAGGAACTACTGGCATTTAAGTGTTGTTAAGAGAAAATTGGAAGCTGATTTTAGAACAGCAGTATTCTCAGAGTAAGTCTGAGAGATCGCTATAGCAAAATCCACCTACCTTTGCAGCTAAGCCCCACCCACTGATTACGTCACGACCATTCCTTGAAACTGATTGGTTGACAAGGGTTTCGAAAATTTGGTTAATCTGTGGTTCTTTTCACCTTCATTTATTTCGCAATGGTTGTTTTACCGAACTAAAATACGTTCTCTGATTATCAAAAAGAAGCATTATAGTATCCCCTGATATAATATCGGAACTGGCTGCTGAAGTCTATGCTTCATTTCAATTAATGTGGTCTATGTGGGATCGCTTATGTAGGCCAACACCAATAAAAAAAAGCAAGATGCTAGTGTATTTAGGCTGCGCATGATGAAAAAAAAAAGATGCGCAGACAAAATGACCCAAGATCTTCATGATGATATATAACATATCTTTTATCGGGGATATCAATTGCATACTTCAGAACTCCGGAAACTCAAATCTGTGGTGTCAAGATTCATGCACGAAACTCAGCATTACCGTACTGATAATCAGTACTGCTCGTTTTTCGTTTCAAAAATTCCGTCGTTTTCTTCCTAAAGTAAACAAAGGTCGGTAATGAGGACTAAATTGCATGTGTATTCGGAGTGATGAAAAATACAGGGTTTTAAGTATTCTTTTTATTTATTTCTTGAAGACTAATCTTAGTAACTTAGTGCGAATCAGAATCATTAACTGTATTGGTTTTTTTGTGGTTCAGTAACTTTATCATATTCACAGGAAATAATAAAGATTAAAGGTAAAATTATGACTAGAGTTTCATCATTGTCGGAATAATTTTACATTGCACATGTTCTTGGGAATCATTTCACAGCAGAACTGAATATCTCGTCATTTAATGAAAGACTGATACTGATAGTAAATAATTTTTTACGCAGTTTATATTGGTATATAAACCAAAAATATGGTACAAAATTTTATTTAAAGAAATTTGTTCTACGTTGTATGTAGAATGTAGGCCTACTACGAGCCATTTGATGACTTGTGGTACTACTAGCACTTGTGGCTGGCCATATATATATATATATATATATATATATATATATATATATATATATATATATATATATATATATATATATATATATATATATATATATATATATATATATATATATATATATATATATATATATATATATATATGTGTGTGTGTGTGTGTGTGTGTGTGTGTGTGTGTGTGTATGTATATATATATATACATACACTTTTTTTCTGAAAACCATCTCCCAAAATTAATTTTTATGATCAGTCTTGTTCATTAACCAAGATCTGTAATCTAGAAAATCTATTTTTCAAATTCCTTTCGGTTTTTGTTTTACGATTAAACTGTTCTGTCGAATCTAAGACCATTCGTCATTGCATCAGGTCTAAGTCTTAGTTCTTTACCTTCGATCGGCATCACTCTCTCTTTTCTGGTCACCTTTCTGATAGAATACCTTACGAATATCCTCTGAATGATTTAATCATGACTGAGTTGAGTACTACCTTGTAAACACACTCTCGGTTTTAGTCTTGTTATGATGGCTTGTTTTGTCACTGCAATGATCATTCGTGTTTCTTGTTCTTTCTCTGTCACCATTTGCGACAGATAACATTCGAGTAATGACCAGGTAAAGAATTATCTGCTTAGGTCTACAGAGGCAAAATGGAATTTCCAGTAAAAGGGCCCGTAACGTTCATTTTATCAAATGGCCCATGGGATCGGATGCAGTTTCATGTTTTGACCGCAGAGTAGCCCAGTTTTGTGGCTGGAGTGACGGAGAGTGGGCGAGAGGCTGCCAGAGACTTCCACCCAAGGTCTATAGACCTTGCTTCCACCCTTCAACGTCACCTGGACAGCATCCTCCGAAACTACCATTCACTTTACACTTTCATTTATTACACCTTTGTAGGAAGAAGGCTATGATACTCATTTTGGTGCAGTTTTATGGCAGAATACTTGTACCTTATTAAGAATATTAAAAAAAGCAGAAAACGGATGGACGAAATATTGAGGTTAAAATTGCCGACATTGATTCATCAGAGCATCGGAAGTGCTCGCTGGCATTTGAGCTTCATAATTGTCAAGGTATTCTTTACATTTTGTCCCTGTTATTTTTTATGCGTCTAAGTGTTTATGACAGATTTCTTTATATTTTAGTTTGACTTCACGTGAATGTATCAGCTGACCTTAAGCACAACTACATCTACTTGAATGATAATGGCCGTGATCCGTTATTATACTGATTCACTCTAAAGCATGCAATTTCAACATTCCTTCGGTCAGCAGGAGACACTAGAATTAGGCAAATATTTATGACACAAACGAATAATAATAAAAAGTTGGCATTATATCAATACTAAAACGTAACTGGTTTCAGGTTATGTGCAAAGCAAAGCCGGCAAGGCATTTAGAGGATGGTGACACGAATACCATTCAACATCGTTGAGAATAGTAATATAAATATCAGACTGTAGCTATATAACACATCACAAATTCAAATAAGTCTAATGACAAGTACTGAAAATGTTTTCATCTGCATGCAACACAAGTATTCTTATACAAAGAAACATTACAAAAGGAAACAAAAAAAAAACTTTCAATTATGTCAGGCAATAGCCTAAACATAAACAAGAAACATGATTTTGAACATTTCCTGTAAAATCACTCTTGAATTAGAAACTGCTTAATGAGTGAATGCTTATTCTTTCTTTATTTACAAGAAGAAAGAAGAGAGAGAGAGAGAGAGAGAGAGAGAGAGAGAGAGAGAGAGAGAGAGAGAGAGAGAGAGAGAAATGGGTGGTACTCTCTGACGAATGAAGTTCAGAGCGAATATATTCTCTAACTGGCTATTTGGGATGTGCTAAATTGCAAAAAAAAAAAAAAAAAAAAAAACATTCACAGATTGGTGAAGAGACTTCACGTGTGTGATTGTAAAACGTGATAAAAAGAATTTACACAGTAAAATTACGAGTTACGTTTCAATTTTAACTGTAATTTTTATATTTCTTTGAATGCTGTTTTCTCTCGAACCTTGGGCTTCCCAATAAAACAAGGGAGCCAAACCAAATATAGTTAGAGTTTTAGCAAACTCTCAGAAGGACTTTGGAAAAATAGCTTACCCTAATGTATTTTTTGTTACGGAGTTCAGCTGCCCTAGGACGTGCGAAATTTGCAGCGATACAAAAGTGCATCTATTGTAGTTTATTTCTGTAAAACCCTGTTTCGACTGCAAAAGGTTATGTTGGAGGAAGCCCTCTTTTAGTTGTCAAAGGACTCCTCATATCCTTGGTAATATATATACATACATACATACACACACACAGATATATATATATATATATATATATATATATATATATATATATATATATATATATATATATATATATATATACATATACTGTAGGTGTTGGCGGATCGTGTTGAATTCTTTGTGTAGGTACCCATTTGAACATATTCTAAGCCCCCTGAGGAATAAGTTGCACCCTACCATGATCTTTACGGAGACATTGTGGTAGCTTAAGAAATGAATATAGGAAACAGCGAAAGTGGGTTTCCTACATACTGTGAAGGTATATCTGTTCTGTTCTCTTATGATCAGTACATCTAGGAACGGCAATTTTCCTTCCTTTTCCCATTCCGTTTTGAATTTTATGGTCGGAACTGGCGAATTTAGTCTATTAAAAAATCCATTAAAGCCTCCCCTAAGGCAACTGCTCTATCCACCCCACATTATCGAGAAGGCTATCAACAAAGCGAATAAAATATACTACAAAGGTCCCACTCACGACAGACAAATAGATTTTAACAACAAAATAAAGCTATCGTACAACGAAAACATCCAAAAAGCCACAGAACAACTCAGGTCTGACAATCCTTTCATCTTCCATTATCCCAAATCCATTGGCAGCTCGCTCATTACCATATACTTAAATAACAAAGGGGAAGAAGCCGGAGTTTACAAGATACCGTGCGGCAACTGTAGCGAGATTTACGTAGGGGAAACAGGTAGATCGCTCTCGCAAAGAATAATAGAGCACAAAAGGTCGGTAAGATATGCTTCGGAGAGTTCGGGGATTTTCGTACATATCAGAGATACTGGCCATTCCATAAGCTGAAGGGGGGCGGAGCTGGTTTTCAAAAGTAGCTGTCCGTACAAAAGAAAGATGCTGGAATCTGCTCTCATCAATCAAACCAACAATATGAACTTGTCAGGAGGACTTTGGAAATCAGACGACATCGACACCTTAATCCTCAGACTGCTTCTGAAGAAGGTAGCCCACAGAACACGACCTCCAGAATCGTCGCCAAACGGGAGTTAATGAGGCCAAAAACCACCAGGGAATTGGTTATTCTCCTCCCTCTTAGGAAACGGTCACCTGCATACCATCGGAGACTTAATGCCACACCTATATATGCTTTTTATATATATGTTATACCCCTTTCAGATTAAACACTTCTTTTTAGAAGTGTTACGTAACAGACCTTGCAGTCTACCATCAGAGACGTGGTACCCTCTCTCTCACTCGCTCCCTTCTCCCTATCACTCTCCCTACAGATCCCCCCTCTCGGACTCCGCTCGCATATTTCCCCTCTCAGCAAATCTCTCTCTCTCTCAGCACACAGATTTCTCTCTCTCGAACATCATCCTCAAAAAGAAATGGATATTCTAAGGAAACGCAATCTTTCCTACAAAAATAGATTTATTATCAACAAACCCAACAAATAATGAATGAACAAAGAAAAGATTAAAATGCATAATAAATGAATTATCAAGTCAAAATGGTCTACTCAAGATTTAATCTTACTCTGACCAAAAAAAATCTTACTATGACTGAAAAGTCTTTACACCCAAAACTCTCACACATTTCATCTTAGACATTATACTCTAGTCTCAAAGTCAACCACATGAGAAATAACCACATTGCAAAGATTGCAGGATCCTTTCCTATAACCACAGCAATTCCACAGACATCTGTCGAAGAATTAAGCAAAATCGTAATCTCCCACAAATATACAAGTGCAAAACATAATAATGAAAAGTTTAAAATGCATAGTTAATAAATGCTAAACAAAACACAATAAAATAGAATATTAAAGTGACATAAATGGTTATGTTCAACTTTCCACACAAATTCATAAGTGTCTTGAATCATGGTAAAATTCACAAGTTCACAGTTCACAGAGAAAAACGAAAAGTCTGAACTTTACCTTATCTGCCAGTTTCTAAGAGATTGGAACACTCAAAGCTACGTCTGGACGATAACGCTCTTGCTTCGCTAATAATCGATCAGACTTACTTTTGGGCAGAATTAGACACACAATCCATATTTTCTAACGCACGAACTCACGCACTCGCATACCAGCTTGGTCGTCTGTTTCACATATCAGAGCCAATATTGTGTGTTCATCAAGCCAAACAGCTGAAGTAACCAAACTATTTGCTGAATGCAATGATTTTGCAACTGAGCGCCCGACCTAGTTCACTCTTGAAGCGATCTTTCTTTCATCACACCTTATAACATGGTAATTCTAAATTAGACATAATTCCTTATATACTGTATATATGCACCCTTGGAACATTTCATCTGTCCATATTCTACCAGTGAACAGGGGCACAGAAGCAGGTGCCCGAAATATATGGTTGCAACGTTTAAATAGTGTATTATGGGCCTTTTTATATTCATATACACTGTGGTATTACAGGAAAAGACATTCATTTTTGCCCATTATGGAACATTATAGTTTACGCCAGATTTTCGGCTTCAACCCAGCTGTCAAGCACATCTTTAGACAGTACGAACGACTAGTACATGGGTTACACAAGAGGAATTATCAGAGAAATTTTCTACAAGAATGCCTACAGGAACAAGTTTCTCCCAAAATGTACGGCTTCACGCGTTGGACATCGGCGTCAGACCCATTTCCGGACTCCATCTGCACATTTCTCCAAGACAGAATACAAACCACACACCAAGACATCTATGTGATTAGAAGAAAAATAAGTGAGCTAGCCACGTCGCTTCGCCTCATGTGCAGGGATGATGGTATGTACAGATATCTTTCATATTTTGTGCTATCAGGTGCTGTTGAAAACAGTGAGTCCCACTCCAGAAATTTGTGCAACAAATTAAAAAGACTGATTAGGAATAGCGTATGGAATAATCTTGGCCTACCCAATAATGTGCTGAATCTCTCTAACCATCCCCTCACTGCAGAAGAACAGACCGTTTTAAATCTTGCAGTTTCATTCGCTCTAAAGCCAGGTCCCAAGAGTAATCTTAATTTCCTAGTTGCCTTTGATAAACATTTTGCAAAAAACAATTATGACAAGAAAGAGTCATGTCTCAAAGGCATTTTGCTAAATGTCTTGGAGCAAAATAACAACAAAAACTCGCTCCCGAAAAGATTCCAAAATGCGTTAGTTAGTTTAAGGAAAAGGGGGGATATCATCATCACAAAATCTGACAAAGACGGGAAAACAGTTCTCTTAGACAAGGAGACATACATCAATAAAGTTCAAGAACTTCTAAACGATGCAGAGACCTATAACAAATTAACGAAAGATCCCACAACAAATATTGCTGCTCAATTTAACAAATCAGTCAGAACCATAGGGGGCAATAAGAAGGACATAGAACTACTAGAGACATTCAAGGTAATCAACCCCTCTCTTCCGTATTTTTACGGCCTCCCGAAAACACATAAAGATGGGATTCCTTTACGCCCCATAATATCTAGCAGGGGTTCTTTCATGTGCAAATTATCAAAATGGCTTGCAGACCTGTTATCACCCTTTCTAGGAACCTTCTCATCCTCCCACGTCAAACATGCAGAGGATTTTATACAAAAATTTAATAGTTTAAACATCCCCTCAAACAACATCAAATTGCTCAGCCTAGACGTCGAGTCATTATTTACTAAAGTCCTGATCGCCGACGTGTTGTCTTTCTTAGAGAGGAAGTTACAACCATATGAAGACCATTTTCCTCTTGGCATAGATAAAACTCTAAAACTTATCAACCTCTGTGTAACTAACAACGTGTTTTCTTTCAATGGTAATTTTTACAAACAAAAATTTGGCTGTAGCATGGGAAGTCCCCTATCACCCCTTTTAGAAAACTTGTACATGGAATATTTTGAAACTGAACTTTTGTCGTCTATCAAACCCCGCAATATGATCTGGCTTAGATACGTAGATGATATTTTTACTGTCTGGGACAATAGCTGGGGAGACTTTACTGAATTTTTTAATAGACTAAATTCACTAGTTCCGACCATAAAATTAAAAACGGAATGGGAAAAGGAAGGAAAATTGCCGTTCCTAGATGTACTGATCATAAGAGAACAGAACAGATATGCCTTCACAGTATATAGGAAACCCACTTTCGCTGTTTCCTATATTCATTTCTTAAGCTACCACGATGTCTCCGTAAAGATCATGGTAGGGTGCAACTTATTCCTCAGGGGGCTTAGAATATGTTCAAATGGGTACCTACACAAAGAATTCAACACGATCCGCCAACACCTAACGCAACTGCTCTACCCACCCCACATTATCGAGAAGGCTATCAACAAAGCGAATAAAATATACTACAAAGGTCCCACTCACAACAGACAAATAGATTTTAACAACAAAATAAAGCTACTGTACAACGAAAACATCCAAAAGGCCACAGAACAACTCAGGTCTAACAATCCTTTCATCTTCCATTATCCAAAATCCATTGGGAGCTCGCTCATTAACGTGTACTTAAATAACAAAGGGGAAGAAGCCGGAGTTTACAAGATACCGTGCAGAACTGTAGTGAGATTTAGTAGGGAAAACAGGTAGATAGCTCTCGCAAAGAATAATAGAGCACAAAAGGTCGGCAAGATATGCTTCGGAGAGTTCGGGGATTTCCGTACATATCAGGGATACTGGCCATTCCATAAGCTGGAGGGGGGCGGAGCTGGTTTTCAAAAGTAGCTGTCTGTACAAAAGAAAGATGCTGGAATCTGCTATCATCAATCAAAGCAACAATATGAACTTGTCAGGAGGACATTGGAAATCGGACGACATCGACGCCTTAATCCTCAGACTGCTTCTGAAGAAGGTGGCCCACTGAACACGACCTCCAGAATCGTCGCGAAACGGGAGTTAATGAGGCCAAAAACCACCAGGGAATTGGTTATTCTCCTCACTCTTAGGAAACGGTCACCTGCATACCATCGGAGACTTAATGCCACACCTATATATGCTTTTTATATATATACACCCTTGTAACATTTCATCTGTTCATATTCTACCAGTGAACAGGGGCACAGAAGCAGGTGCCCGAAATATATGGTTGCAACGTTTAAATAGTGTATTATGGGCCTTTTTATATTCATATTACACTGTGGTATTACAGGAAAAGACATTCATATATATATATATATATATATATATATATATATATATATATATATATATATATATATATATATATATATATATATATGTGTGTGTGTGTGTGTGTGTGTGTGTGTGTGTGTGTGTGTGTGTGTGTGTGTGTGTGTGTGTGTGCGATTATATTCTATGTATTACAAAAATAGACATGAAATCTGTTAGTCTAGTTCAGTATATTTTATATTAAGTTTCACTAGTTCACAATATACATAGGATTAGTCATTCAAAAATTTGATTAACAATAATGTGAGGCAAATCTTTAAAAAAGTCGTATTTGTTGATGTTAATAAGACTAATAGTTCAACTTATAACAGTCGTAGGCCTATGTCACATATGGAGATAAAACAACGATAGTGATGGCAGTTGGAGATGAAAATATTAAAACATAAGAACAGCGATGACCTCTGAAGTATTATAGTAACATCCGGTAATTAAGTAAAGTATGACAACGCTAAGCAGTATCAGAAAAAGCCCTGTTTAAGGGAAACTGCAGGTAATTTCTCGGACCCACCACTTGTGTTCAGCTGTATCGTGCGCTTACAACTGAGTTGCCAAATAACGCCAGATGTCGCTATTTTAAGCTGTTGTCTGAAAAGTTTTGAAGTATGTTGCAAAACTTTTTTGAGTGATTGGTACAATTGCGTTACAAAATATTACATCAGTTGCCTTAATATAAGGTTTATAGCTATGATATTCAGCGAGAGGTATCTGGCAACTATTCGCCCGATGGCGCAGGCGCACAGACTGCCATTCAATGCACAGTTGATGAGCCGTGGTGACAGTTTCTCAGTAACTAGCAAAATAATCTGAGTTATATATTTTTTTTTTCATATAAAGGAGATTTACATGATAATTGTTCTTTCGTTGGTTAGGGTTTTTTTTTTCTTAAGAAAGGAACTTTTTGTGTGCCTCAGCCTACATAATTTGGGCGGGATCTGGAGAACTATCACTGAAAATTTGTATGTTTTGCGAAAGCAGAGTGATAAACAAAATATTCATTACTTACCTTTTGTATATTTATCATATGAAAAATATAGAAAGATGAAAAATAACTTATAAATGTGTGGCTAGGCCTACTAATATTCACCTGCTCCGTGAAAAGGGAGTATCATCTAATTTAGGCTACATATATTTTGTTAAGAGGCATTTATATGATATTATATCATCATAACCAATGATATTTGCTTTTACAATAGTTATACAGTTTAAGTACATAATTGATCATACGAGGTGAATGACTTGTCCATTTGGTCTGAGTTATTCATTCCTTATACGAGAAATATTTATACTTTGCGTAGTAAGGTAAAACAGAAAAATACAAATTAGATTATACAATCATATATATAATTAACATCAACATTGGTGCAGTAGATAACTGACAGTGGGTAGAAAGTCGAACTGTAACGTAACATTAAAAACTTTGATACAGTAGAAATGTAAACAGCAGAACTTTAACAAATCCTTTCGAATATATATAAGAGCATCATTAAATGATAAGTGAGTGTATCCTTTTCAACACAATTAAAGAACAACAGTGATTATAAATATTCCATTTATAAAAAAAAAACTATTTACTTTAATATTGCTTGTCAAGCCATCGTCAGTGTTACATCCTAATATTTTGTATAACCCCCTGAAGCATCCATCGAATACTCTGTTCACTCGTGTAGGCATTGACTTCACTATAGGCTCTCGCATATGTTGTTACCATCCCTTGTAGGCCTAAGTGACTCCCAGATCTCCATAGTATGTGATATTAAAGCATCTTTCGTCTTAATTTGGCGGTCATCCCAACTCCTGACCATGAGTGACCAAAGGTTTTCAATTGGATTAAGGTCCGGGGATTTCGCAGGCCAGTTAATCCTTATAACTTCTGGGTGCTCTCGAAACCAGTTCTTGAACGGTGCTACTATTGTGGACTGACTATCCATTGCAATGAAAATGGGTTCGGGTTCGGGAATTATAAAACAGCGAACTGATGGAATCATGACACTCTGTAAAATATCAACGTATTGTTCGGCATTCAGGCGTGTATCTGTGCTGGTTAAGGCACCTGGCCCATTGCCACACATCCATACCCAGAGTCCTCTGTAATACGTCCACTCTTCTTCGACTGCATGACACAGTTCTCATCATACCTGCAGTGGAAAAGGATATACATACATAAATACACACACATATATATGTATGTAATATACATACATACATACATACATACAATATATATATATATATATATATATATATATATATATATATATATATATATATATATATATATATATATATATATATATATATATATATATATATATATATATATATATATATATATATATATCTGAATTTAGTTCTGAGAAATTATTCTTGAGCTCTAGGCCTAGGCCTATTACTTAATAATTATATGTAAGTAATATAAAGATGACGTTAATTTTTTCTTTCTACCTAAACAGTCAATATTTATTACCTTTGTGCTATTCAAGCGCCAACAGTGTGCTCTTCCATGAGTCTCTGTTGAAAAAGTTTTTTCGTCACAAAAAATGACTTTGCTCCAGAACTCGGCATCAGTAGCGTAGTATTCTAGAGCAAAACCCAACCTCTCATCTTTATGCACTTGAGATACTCCAGGCTCGATAGCAGGTGTTCTATGTGTATGCCTGAAGCATGCAGTCTTTTCCTTATTACCTGCACTCCAGCATCACGCCCAATTTGGTGTTTAATAGCTACAGCTGTAATTATTGGTTGTTGTCGAGCTGCTTCAACTATTTCGTTATCCTCGTCAGCTGTGGTGCAGGGTGGTCGTCCTAACCTCGGTTTGTTTTTAAGCATCTATGTTTCTGTATGACGCTGAATCTCCCTAGTGACAGTGCCTTTTTTACACCGAATATACTGACTATATCTCTAGCACTCACGTTGCTGTTGTGCACTCTGATGAAAGCTCTTCGTTGTTCTTCGGAAGTTTCCATTTTGTGAAACAGATGCTTAGTCACACTCCTTGCTGCGACACACCAATTTGTTCATGCCGCGATTTTGCATTGAACCATTCAGTTGCAAACCTATGTTCCCAGTTTCCTTATTTTATATATTTAAATTCTCCTTCATTTTTGTAAAAAGATTATATGTCATTTCTACGTTTGGAATGATATAAAAGAGGAAATTGGCAATCTGTAAGATTTATAACTTATAGTGCATCCAAAATAGACATTGCAGGCGTGCCAACCGAACCGCGTACTTCAGTGCAGTCCAAATCCTATTAGTCAATCGAAATGTAATTTAGTCATAGAATGGAAGTTATAGCTTATATAACATTTCTGTTAACTACTATATCTTATTTGCTCACGTGAGATTTTTAACAAGATGATAATCTGATAATATCATATATGCCAAACACTGCCCAATTTTTATTTTTTTATTTGAAGAAAATTTTTTTTTAACAGATAAATATTTAAAAGGATGACAAACTGACCACAGTTGGTAGTTCTGTTCCTATCTAAACATAATGGAATATTTCATAATAATTCGGACAAAATGCTTAAAAACCAGCATCTTAAGAGGAATTTTCGTGCAGTTTTATTTTATATTCGCTTTAATTGATTCCTCTTTTCAAGTTTTAAAAAAAGTATCTCAAACTAATTAATATATGAACTATAAACAAGAAATATTATCTGACCTATATATTTCGTAAAGTGATGCAATATATAATAGCGCAATTGTACAATGACAAATAAAAATTACTAAAAAGACTCTGTTTAACAAACAACAACTAAGACTGAAGGAGTACATAACTACTAAAAAGAATGTAGAGTCTACAACATTCGGGGTAGCTGCTACTTGGGCGACGAACAGTTGCCTAGGATTAACTCAGATACTGAACAAAACCAGGAGAGTCAAAAGCATTAACAAGGATTATTGAGAAGCTTTCTGTTATAAATCCCCTTCGAAAATCTTGGGCATAATGCGATTAAGTTAACATTATTTTCATTTGTTAACGCGGAATCTGAAAGATTTCTGGAATCAATATTTCTACATCATGCTGCTCTGTCATTATGGGATCAATTAGTCATATGTGATTATTCACTTGGGTGCACAAAAAAAGAATGATATCCGTTTGGCCACTTCCCACTGGATTTTTATCATGATTTAATTGACATTTAATTCCTTTCTTGTCTGCCTCAATTAAAAATAGCCACGATCTATGCATGGGATTTCGTAAACTTTGTCGCAATTTTAACAGTTCCATCCTCTGATGTTTCTTAAACCAAAGAAGATTCTTGAATGCATATCCTGAACTCGTCAAAGCTTAAAAAGTAAAAAAATAGGAAAAAAAACTTTTCTCCGGAATAGAAATTATTTTCTCTAGTTGTGCAACG
Source organism: Macrobrachium rosenbergii (assembly GCF_040412425.1). NCBI lineage: Eukaryota > Metazoa > Arthropoda > Malacostraca > Decapoda > Palaemonidae > Macrobrachium > Macrobrachium rosenbergii. The sequence continues at coordinate 10,174,742 of NC_089761.1, forward strand.
CCAAAATGATCCCAAACACCGAAAGTTTTCAAATCTGGGTGTCGGCAGAACGACGTCCGGAAGTGTCTAAACAGCTTTAAGGAAACACCAATATCCTCATTTTCACTTGTCCTGGAAAGGTACTCGTTTGGGATATTTTCTCTCTATTCCTTAAATATTCAACGCGTGATTTTTCTTTCTTTTATTAGTGGTCACAAAGATATAATGACAAGAAATTTAATTACTCCTGACCAGGTTAATTATATTTAATTTCGGTAAATGCATGTTCACGAAGACTGCCTAACGCCTAGCCTTAGATCACGAATAAGAAAATTTTATAACATAAATGACTTGCATTAGTTTTGCATTATTGATGCAAGTGGATTTAAAGAAATTCTGATAAAAAAAAAAATCAAAATGAACCATACATAACATTAAGGGTGGTGGGTTAATGTGGCTTTTCTTAGCAACACTCACTTCAGGGTGTGACGTCCCTGCCTACACGAGTTTGAGTAAATGATACTCTTTAGCCGTGGCATGAGAAGAACACTCCGAAATCAAACCAGTGGGTAAAAGGGACCCTTATCCTTGGTAGGCAACCCTTCTAAGTAAAGGTTACTCTGAATTTAAACCTTGTTTTCCAACCTTGGACTGTGCCATAGCCGTTGTACCGTGGCCTTCCATGGTCTTGAGTTTGAATTCCCTTGCCTGAGGGTACAATCAGGCATTTCTCCTCTTCTTCGTTTGCTTTCCTGTTTTTTTTTTTTTTTTTTTCGAAAAGTGTGTAGGAGAGGCTGACAAGAAAGCAAAAGTTGCTTGGTAGACTATCAGGAAAGTGCTTTCATCTTTACCTAATCTATTCCTACTGAGCATTGTATTTCTACATCCATCTTGCCTGTCCTCCGCCAGTTGTTGTGGCAAACCTGGCGGATTTCATTTGCTTTACAATGTGTGCCAGCCCCACCTTCTCAACCAATTGCTTTTAGAGCTTTTTTTAATGACATATGGACATGTTTACTTATAAGTTCAATAGAATTTTTGTAAATAATGTGAATACTATTGTTACTGGTGACATTGTTGTTTATTGTTCTGATGATTTTGACACCGTTATTGTTGATTTGAGTCTATTTATTAGTTTTGATACTGATTTTATGTTGTTAATTCTAATTCTTTTGGGAGACACTGAGCTGAACCCTGGGCCTGTTACTCATTACAGTAAGAAAAATTGCAGAGTACTTTAGTCAAATATTCGAAGCTTAAGGTCAAATTTTCTTGATCTCAAGAGTTTTGCGCATAACTAAGATTTGATTTTTTTTATCTTAGACTCTTGTAAGTCCTACAGTGTATACGTATTTGCTCTTAACCACAATCCAAATATCGACGATTCTATATATGACTGTCTCTTGAAAGGATTAGTATAGCTAAGTCACAGGATTCGAAACTTCATTCGTCACTTGTGAAAACTGTAATGAAAAGTACAGTGAGTGGCTAAAGTCAAATTCTACTTATCAACATGACCGGTCTGCTTTTGAGTTCTGTGTATCCTCCAATTTTGTCCAGCTAATTGAAAAACCCACCCACATTTCGGGTTATACATTAGACTTAATATTCACAAATATTCCAGCTATTGTCAAGTCCAAGGTCTGTGAATATAAAGGCACATCTGATCATCGTGCCATTGAGATGGACATATCTGTCAACCTGTATATTCCTAATGTCACCATTGGAAAAACGGTCTGGCTGAAATCCCAAGCCAATTGGAATCGCATTATAGAAGCTTGTCAGGCACTTAATATCTCAGATGCTATATTAGATCCTTATCCCAAGAAGAAGTTAGCTGAAAAGCTGATGGCTATTTTAATAAGATATTTCCCTAGAAAGGTCATAAAACTTAGGACAAATGACCAGCCATGGTTCGATGATACATGTAAACGAGCCTACCCTGACAAACTGACCAAATTTAATGCATGGAGACGAAAGCGTTAAAATGAAAATGACACCATTTTTGTTGTCTCGCTGTGCTGAGAATAGAGAGAGAAATTACATTAATTCCTTGAAGAGGAAACTTGAAGGAATTACTCAGCTTCAAATGTGGTGGACCATGTTGGCATTATCTATCGTCGGGTCAGGGTCGTCTTCCATTCTACCACCACTAACAGATGATGGTAGATTGGTTACTGGCCCTGTGGAAAAGGCTGAACTGCTTCATCAATTTTTTGAAGCTAAGCAATCAGCTAAGGATGTCCCTCTCCCTGGTGCTTGTCATCCTGAACCTATTTTTACAAAATTTACATTTCCCTCCAGGGATGTTAAGAAAATGCTGGATAACCTTGATAGCTGGGGTGGAGACGATCCTGATGATTTCTTCCCTTTGCTTTTTAAGACATTTCTAGTGTGTAGTTTCTCAAGATATAGATTCTATAGATTTTTATGTTGACGTAGTATCTTTGTGGATGAGCGCAAACTTAGTAATACAGTACCTGTTCCAAAGAGTGGCACATCTGCAGACTGCAGTAACTACAGGCCAATATCTATTCTCCCTGTGCTTTCTAAAGTTGCTGAAAAACTTATATTTAAGTCACTATATAAGTATGTAGAATCTAAAGAATTGTTAGCTGATAGTCAATATGCATATAGGAAACAGTTAGGTGTACCTGCGATGCTCTGTTAGACTTGACTTACCATTTGCAAGGGGACCTTGATTGGGGTTTTGAGTGCAGAGTGATTGAAATAGATTTTAGTGCTCCTTTCACTTTAGTAAATCACAAGGCACTTATTTATAAACCTCAGAGTCTTGTAGTGGGTGGATATGTTTTAGGATTACGTCAAGATTTCCTTACAAGTAGGCAGCAGCAAGTTGTTGTGGACTAAGACCTATTTTGTCTGGAGTTCCACAGGGTAGTGTTCGTTGCCCATTGTTAATTTTAGTGTATACAAGTGATATGGTTGTTGGACTAGAAAAAAGGTTGTTCAGTATGCTGATGATGCAACACTTCTGGGTGTGGTAAAGTCTCCACTTATGAGAAATGGAGCTGCCCTAAGCATCAATCGGGACATGGACAGTATCAGAGAATGCTGTAGTGGTGGGGTATGAGGATGAACTCCAGTAAAATAAAAACACTGTTGATAGCAGATCTCATACATATTTCCCACCCCATCCTCCCCTTCAGGATGGAAGTTTGCTGAATGAGTCTGAAGCCTTAACTATTCTAGGTGTAACTCTTGACTCACACATAACGTTTGAGAAACATCTAATTAAGGTTTCAGCATATGTCGGGCGAAAGTTAGGTATTGTTTGTAAGGCCTCATATATTTACAACAGTGATAAAATCAATACATCCTGTTTTAGGTCGTTTGTGCTTCCTTTACCAGAATACTGTTCTCTGGTGTGGATGTCTGCTTCTGCCAGAGATTTGTCTCTTTGGATATAGTGGCTCTTGGTGGTAGGTTTCTGTTTGCTAATAGTAGCAATTATGACTTGGACCATCGACAGATGGTGTCTTGCTTGTCACTTTTTCATAAGTTGTATTTCAACAGAGATCTTTCACATTCACAATTGATCCCCGATCCCCTTTACCTGCCAAGAGCAACCAGATTCGCTGAACAGCAGCACCAATATGCAGTAAATGTGCCTCACTGTCGAACTTCTCAGTTCCAGAGGACCTTTATTCCTCACACTGTTGGACTGTAGAACAGCCTCTCAGAGGATGTCGTGCAATTGGAACTTCAGAAGTTCAAGCTAAAATGAAATGCATCACTGGCCTAATACTATTTCCTTGCATTTTAATGAATTTTTATCTGTTTCTTAATTTATTAATTTATTTTTTTCTTTTTTTAATAAGTGGGATCTCCTTTTACCTCCTCTTACTTCTTCCTACTGAGCACTATATTCTTTAGAAGCTTGAATTTTAAGTCAATGGCCCTTGTGGGTTTGTTCCATATGAATAGGTTTCATCTTCTGAATGATAATGATAATAATAATTGAACGTTTGCAAAACCTGAAATCAATCACAGTAAACTTTTGTACTTTGCCATTAGTTGCATTTGAATCAATTGTAGACTACTATAGTGTGATTTTTTAACCAATAGTGTGCATATTAATGTGTTTATATATATATATATATATATATATATATATATATATATATATATATATATATATATATATATATATATATATATATATATATATATATATATATATATATATATATATATATATATATATATATATATATATATATATATATATATATATATATATATATATATATATATATATATATATATATATTATATATATATATATATATATATATATATATATATATATATATATATATATATATATATATATATATATATATATATATATATATATATATATATATATATATATATATATATGTAACAATTCATTTGGAAACAGACAAAATATTCCGGGTAGGAATATCACATAGCATACCGATTGGTCTGTCTTCAGAAGGCGATGGAGGGTTCAGCCCTTACTTTTTTTCTCTCTCTCTCTTTTAACAGCGAGTCTTTTTCTCAGCGGGTATCTCACGCGCCCCTCTCTCTCTCTCTCTCTCTCTCTCTCTCTCTCTCTCTCTCTCTCTCTCTCTCTCTCTCTCACGTCACAAAGATCTCTTTCGTTCTCGCACTCCACATTAAAGAAATGAAATGGTTCGTATAAGGAAAACTCAATATTTCCTACAAAAATAGATTTATTATTTAAAGCAACCCAACAAGTAATGAATAAACAAAGCAAAGATTAAAATGCATCATAAATGAAATTGTCAAGTAAGAAAACATCTAACTCAAGATTTAGTCTCAGTCCAACTAAAAATCTGATTATGGCTAATAGCCTGCAAATTCAAAAATTCTCTTATATTCCATTATAGACTTTGTAAAGTCTAGTCTCAAGTCTCCCACATAAAATACTAGACATTGCAAAGGTTTGCGTCTGTCTTTCTCTATGATCACACCAACATGATAACATCATGTTATTGCCCACAAAGTCATCACCACAACCATGACATCTGTCGAAGAAATTAAGCACAAAATAATACTCTCCCAAAAATATGCAAGTGCAAAACACAATAATGAAAAGTCTAAAATGCATGAGTAAATAGCATACTGGTAAAATATAGAACACAATAAAATAGAATATTGAAATGGTAAAATGCTACATCCACTTCCCACACAAGTTCAAAAATGTCTTGAAACATGGTAAAAAAAACATAAGTTCACACTTCACACAGAAAAACAAAGAGTCTGAACTGCCAATTCTAAGAGCTCGCCACACTCAAAGATAATGTCTTCACGACCTCGCTCTAGTTCCTCTAATGAACGACCGAACTAATTTTTTGGGCAGAATTAGACACAAAATTGAGATTCTGTAACACACGAACTCATGTACGCACATACCAACTTGGTCATATGACTCGGCCAATATCGCGTGTTCATCACATTAACTACTGAGATGATCAACTATTTGCTGAATGCAACGATTCTGCAAGTGACGGGTTCACGACAGTACCATCTCACAACCAAAAATTCTTCCATCACATCTCTGTACCTGCTAATGTTAAAGCGGCCATATTTTCTGAAATAGTACTCGGCCACCCCATAAGAGCGTCTCGCTCTCCTTAACGGCAAACTAAAACAAAAACATATGTATAAAACATAACAGATAGGGCTTATGCTCAATGAGCAATGTCTACTGAACTACAGCTTAGATACTGCCCTCATGACGTACTTGCACATCTACTGGGGTATTGTCTTAGAGCACTTGCATGAAGTCTTACAAGCACAAATGAGCTTTACTACTCCCATAATAAGAACTATCAGAAAAATAGCCACTAAAACTATTAAGACGGCCGGCAACAAATATTCAATGTACTCGACCATGAACGTATCCTCGATCTCTTCCATTGGCGGGACAGTCATCGGTATCTCAGTCGAAGGCACTGGAACTATATCGTGATTGTTATGCATATGACGCATGATTATCTTCTCGGAACTGTTGAACACAGCACGGCTAAGTACAAGAAAGTCTGTAGACAAGATTCTGCAGGATGAGTCGAACAGCTTGGACCCTCGAAGAACGAACGTCGTCGTCTGGTTACTCTGGCACATCGTCATAAGGGAGCATTCTTTGCAATGCAGGGCAGTTAGAGTACTGGTGGTGATCATGTGGTATTCACGTGGAAACTGTATAAAGTCACATTCAGTCGGAGTCTGTCTATGAACTAAAGACAATTCACAACCACCCACAGATACAACTTGCAACTGGAAAACATTACTGTCACACACATACTTCTCCCCTAACCAAGGTACAACCTGTCTTATAATCAACTCCCAAACCCTGATATTGATCTCCCAAAATGAACATGATCTCTAATCCCTTCCATATCACTACTAAGTCTCCTAAAAGCACTCGGAAAAAGGTCTAATAACAAAACTAACAAAAGGCTTCATCGTACTGACAGGAACGTATACTATCAATCCCCAATCAGACAATCTCACCCTCAAAACATTATAATATAAATACAAATCTCCTCCCGTGAACAATACTTTCAACTCCATGTAAATAAGCGGAATTCCTTAGAACATTTTCTAAGTATCCCAAAGGCAATATATCACCATACACACGACCATCTGCTGCAGCAATAATTGCTCTAACTTGCATTTGCACTTCTGTCCTTAGAGAATCAGTTTCTTTCTCAGCATTAAGAACGATATGTTGGATCGTAAGGAATGCAATTGTCACATCAAGATCTTCTTTCAAACCTCCCACTGAGACTGACAAATCATTCAAAGAACGTCTCATTGTTTCAAAACTATTACTCAATTTCTTATTACTTTCTTGCAACTGATTTAACTGTTTCCCTTGAGCTATTAAGTCTTTTTGAACTTCTGCTACTTTGACTAAACTCCCAATGGACATCGCTCCAATCACAACAATCACGCCAACACCTAAAAGAACTAAAGGTGCTGCTTTTTTACTTCTCCTATTTCCTAATTCATCTAAAATGAACACGAGACAAAAAAAAAATAAATATCATATACGAGTATATATAGTATATACAAACATCAACCCATTTATCCCTCAAACTATATACAAACGTTCCATTACATCCCAACTTTCTTTAATTTTGAAATATCAGTTAATTTCGTCACACCAGTATTTACATCTTTTACTACAAATCTATTCCCTCTTTGATCTCTACAATCTCAAAAGGTCCGTGGAACTTCGGACTTAATTTATAATTCAGATCATTCCGAACATTCACTGTAACAAACACTCTATCACCCATCGAAAAAGCTACTCCCCTCGATTTCGCGTTACTTTTCTCTACCATTGCGCGTGAACTAAGTTCAAGTTCTTTACTGATATGTGCAAATCTTTCTCTCGCTGTATTTATCAACGAAGTGACCGTAACATCACCCTGAACTCGCTCTGGTAACAAATCAAAAGGTCCTTTCAACTTGTACCCATACAAAGCTCCTGCTGGAGATATCTTAATTGTGTCATTCGTCATAGTATTGATACTATATCGCACTTCATCCAAAGATCTGTCCCAATGTGTATCGGAACCACCCACTGTCATGCGTAAAGCTTCGATTACTTTCCGATTCGCCCTCTCACATAACCCATTCACTTCAGGTCTATACGGGATTATAGATACTTTCTTTATCCCCAATTAATTGGCAAGACCCTCTAAAGTCTTATTAATAAACTCCCTACCATTGTCTGTGATCAGACATTCAGGAACACCATATCTACAAATTATCCCCTTAAAGAACGCTATAGCAACTACCTCAGCTGACTTGTACTTCAGTGGGAAAATCTCAACAAAACGAGTTAACTCGTCAACAACTACTAATAAATGTCTATAACCATAAGTGGACTCTGAGAAGTTACCCAGAATATCCATATGTGGTACGGGATATGAACCCAAACGACACGACACCGTCGTCGCCGGCTTATTCGCATTGCAAACAGCACAACTCTTTACAAAGGCCTCCACTGCGGAAAACATATTTTTCCAAAAGAACTTTGACCTGACGTTTTCATACGTCTTGTCCACACCTAAATGAGGAGAACCAAATTTACAAAGTACAATGTCTAGAACTTGTGGTACTAGACTCTCTGGCACGATGATTTGTGTAATTTCACCCATGCTTCGAGTACTTCAAAGTTATACTTAACTTTCCTCACCAATAAATTATTCTCCAACTCTAGACCAGAAAAAGGCAACTATACCCTTTCTTTCGGTGAAACTCCCTAAGAAATGCCTTAGCATCTGACAACAATTTATCCTCATCTTGCTTTTGTTCGAGCAAGCCTATGTCCCAAGTGACATTTTCACCCGTAATATAACACACAACGCATTACCCTCAATATCACAAACAACAATCTCTCCCGAGACTGCCGACTCACTATTTCTCCCTGAAGTATGCACTGTAGGAACGTGTTTGTCCTCTACATGCGATATCTCAGAACTACTAGTATCAGAGACATTAGACACCAAATGTTTACTCTTGTCTCCCACACAGGATTCGGATTGCACTCCCTCATCCTCGACTGGAAAATATCTGCTCAATGCATCAGCAACCACATTATGCTTACCTTCAATGTATTTGAGGTTTGCATCAAAATCTCTCAATGTCAAAAACCAACGCGCTCTCTTGGGCGACAAATTTGGCTTATTAAAAGCTCTAACAACGGTTGATGATCTGTAAAAATCTCAACTTTATTTCCCAACAACAACATCTTAAATGAACAAGGCTAGAGACGACTGCGAAAGCCTCCTTGTCCACAACTGACATCAGCCTTTCGTTACTACCACGCGTTTTGAACTTTCTGCTATAAAAAGTAATTGGGTGTAATTTTCCCTCAAATTTCTGCATCAAACACGCACCTATACCTTCCTGACTCGCGTCAGTCACTAAGGTGAACGGTTGACTAAAATCTGGAAACTTCAAAACAGGTGGGTTCACCAAAGCGTTCTTAAGCTTCTGAAAAGCTAATTGCTGACTGTCACCCCAAACAAACTTAACGTCTTCTTGTAATAGATCTGTGAATGGAGACGCTATTGTAGAAAAATTCCGCACAAAACGGCGAAAGAAACCCGACATACCTAGGAATGAACGAATCTGTTTCCTGGTTTTGGGAACTGGAAAACTCACAATGGCTTTAACTTTCTCATCATTCACTCTGACTCCCTCTTTAGAGATAACATGACCTAAATAGACAATAATTATTTTTCTCTTCAGAAACTCACACTTGGCCAATTTGACCTTTAATCCAGCGAACCGTAATCGCTTGAGGACTTCTTTTAACACCTTTAGATGTTCTTCAATCGTATCTGTGCATATGAGAATATCATCCATGTACACAAACACCAACTTTCCAAACAAACCATGAAGTACTGTGTTAACCAGTGTAGTAAATGTTATTGGGGACCCTTGTAATCCAAAAGGCATCCTATTAAACTCGTAATGTCCCTTTGGTACCTAAAATGCTGTATATTTACGGCTACTCTCAAAAGCGGAACCTTTAAAAACCCTTGCATAAGATCTAAGATGAATATATATTCTTGCCACCGATCTCAACAAACAAGTCAGGCAAACAAGCTACAGGATATCTATCTGGGCATGTCTTTTCGTTCAATTTACGAAAGTCTACACAAACTCTGATACTACCATCTTTCTTTGGAACCGCTAGTAAAGGAAAAACATAAAAGAATTGAAGAACTCGGCCTGATAATTCCTTCCGATTCCCACCTCTGAACTTCCTTTTTCTACTTCCTCTCTGATCTTAAAGGGAATTCGATATGCTGGAATATAAATGGGATTTGTACCTTTCTCTAAGCGGATTGAATGTTCTAAAACATCTGTAACTCCTAATTTATCTCCCTTCAAAGCAATGATATCTAAATATTCTTTCAACACTTTCTCTACTTTATCTGAATACTCGGAATAATCAGCTTTAGCCAAATGTTCGTGAAGAACTTGACTTCTGAATTGCAGCTCCTCTCTGGGAAACATGTTACTGTCTCCACAAAAACTCTCTATCTTATGTTCTTCCTTAAACTCTTCAAAATCAATTACATAAGTACCCTTTGCGATATTTTTTCACTGAGTCTTGATAGCTAACTAATTCTACTACAGTTACGTCTGCGACTGAAACTTCATTTACTGACACCGTACTCACAACGTCTTTGAATTTCTCGGTTCCCTCAACAACGCATACTTGAGAAGGAAACTTTTTCTCTTTCACCGACACTTTAACCAATGTAGGAACTCGCGGTTGCAACTCAATATCTTCCAACAAAAATCCTTTGAAGGACTTTTGCGGAATGTCTTCACTCTCTAATGACTGTTTACACATGTCTCAGACTGCGTCTTAGGTTTCTCAAAGTTTTTTCCTGTGTATATATGGAACAAAACAACCTGGCTCACCTATTGTAATCCCTTTGAATTCCCGTAAGAATGTTGATGTTATGTCGCATGCAAGAAGGGTGTCCTAGCAAAACCATTTCACCTAAGGCTAATCCTTCTATGACCAAAAATTATTCTACTATTGTCTTTTCGCCGATACAAAGCGTAAGAAATGACGAACCTAAAATATTCAGTTTCCTCGCTTGTACGTCACACACTGTCTCATTAGTAGGGACTAATTTACACTCTGGAAACTTCGAGTGAAAAAGGTCAGCATTTACTAGGTTAACTGAGCTACCAGAATCAATGAAGATAGACATTTCAATGCCATTAGAAAATCCACGTACAATCGGCCTAGGTTCTGGTGATTCTAAGACCTGATTGCTCATTATCCTGTGTCCGTTTTCGAACTTATCTTGTGAAAATTCTGATGTTCATTTGTGTACCTAGAACTTGCATCATGTGGAATTCTCCTGTCATATCTATTAAAACTACCCCGTGTTTTCCTTGAATATTCTCTAATCTTTGTAGCTGGGCAAAATCTCCATCCATGGTCTGAAAATTTGCAAACTGAACAATATCTCACTCTGCAATTTGATTTACTATGTCCTAATTTATCACAATTAAAACAACGAATTGTTGTTACTGATCTCTCTGAGATTTTCCTCAATTCCACCCTTGCACATGATTTCACTCCTGCATCATTTCCTAGATTTGAGGAGTTCGCATTATTCTGCGGTTTTGACACTGTAGCTGAAATCTTAGCACCTCCCTTCACAAAACTACTGTCTAGCGTCGGGCATTTTGATAGATTTTTGTTAACCTGTGCAAACAAAAAGGATTCATCTGTGTCCTGATCAATTCTTTTATCAAAACTATCTGTAATTATATCTGGGACTGACGTTAAAAGGCAAGCAAAGTGTAGCAGTTTTTCAAAATTATCTAAAGAAATATTATTTCCATTTACCCATGTAGAGTTTATCATAGATTTCTTTATCTCACCTACTGCATCAAATAAATTCGCACTGTACGCTATTAATGAATCATTACCCTTCCTAGTTCTGATAAGGGCACGTAAATTCCGAACAATGCACTCACGGTCAACTCCACCACACGACGTGCGTAAAATTCCTGAAGTTCTTTCCAAGTTTTACACTTTCTGAACCCGAAACCTCATGCTCGTTCTCCAATATCTCCTTTGCCTAGATCCAAAAAAGCCTTTGCTTCTCTCAAAGCATCAGCTCCATCCGTAATCTTCCTAGAATTCAAATAATTATCTACCGATTCAATAAATGTCTCTACATTCTGTGTTAATTTCCCATCAACTAGTTCCTTAAAATTTGTAATGCCTGCATTAAAATTTGTTAACTTATGGGTCACGACCGACTGGGACGGCCCTGCTTCTGAATCTGACATTTTGCGCAAAATTCGGCGACCCGAACGTAACAACATAAGATGAAACAAAAGAAAACAAGAAAGAAAACGGGAGAAAAGCGAAAGTTAGCCCTTTCCTAAAAAGAAAAACTGAAAATGGGGTTACTCAACACTCAGTCTGCCAACAGAAAACGAAGCTCTGTACAACCTGTGACGTCACCATCTCGAAGACGAAGCAGACAAAAAGATAGGAGTGATTTTTGTTGAATCACCACATGCTTAATTAACTCACAATCGCCACTAATCACACTTATTTGGGTATTTCCTTAACCCCAAAATTGCTCTAGATCTTACCCACATCTATTTTCACACTTCCCCACTCCCGAATGCTCGAATAGAAACAGAAAAAAAAAAATTATCGTGATAACGCGACACTCGACACGCTTATCACACTCGCTCTATTAAAACTGGTGATCATTCATCTCCCTCACGCTCAGTCGCCTCAGGCTGTCTGTGCCTTGGGCATCAACGTTACCAATTAGTCTATTTTTTTTTTAAATCGATTAAAACCCTCACGCTGCTATTATTTCCACTTTCACGCTGCTATTATTTTCACTTACACGCTGACAGTATTTCTAAACCGCTGCCACCAATCTATCTGTAACACCATTTGGAAACAGACAAAATATTCCAGGTAACAAATATCACATAGCATATCGATTGGTCTGTCTTCAGAAGGCGATGGAGGGTTCAGCCCTCACTTTTTTTCTCTCTCTCTCTCTTAACAGCGAGTCTTTTTCTCAGCTGGTATCTCACGTGCCCCTCTCTCTCTCTCTCTCTCTCTCTCTCTCTCTCTCTCTCTCTCTCTCATCTCACAAAGATCTCTTTCGTTCTCGCATTCCACATTAAAGAAATGAAATGGTTCATCTAAGGAAAACTCAATCTTTCCTACAAAAATAGATTTATTATTTAAAGCAACCCAACAAGTAATGAATAAACAAAGCAAAGATTAAAATGCATCATAAATGAAATTATCAAGTAAGAAAACATCTAACTCAAGATTTAGTCTCAGTCCAACTAAAAATCTGATTATGGCTAATAGCCTGCAAATTCAAAAATTCTCGTATATTCCATTATAGACTTTGTAAAGTCTAGTCTCAAGTCTCCCACATAAAATACTAGACATTGCAAAGGTTTGCGTCTGTCTTTCTCTATGATCACACCAACATGATAACATCATGTTATTGCCCACAAAGTCATCACCACAACCATGACATCTGTCGAAGAAATTAAGCACAAAATAATACTCTCCCAAAAATATGCAAGTGCAAAACACAATAATGAAAAGTCTAAAATGCATGAGTAAATAGCATACTGGTAAAATATAGAACACAATAAAATAGAATATTGAAATGGTAAAATGCTACATCCACTTCCCACACAAGTTCAAAAATGTCTTGAAACATGGTAAAAAACATAAGTTCACACTTCACACAGAAAAACGAAGAGTCTGAACTATACCTTATTCTGCCAATTCTAAGAGCTTGCCACACTCAAAGATAATGTCTTCACGATCTCGCTCTAGTTCCGCTAATGAATGACTGAACTAATTTTTGGGCAGAATTAGACACAAAATCGAGATTCTGTTACACACGAACTCATGTACGCACATACCAACTACGTCATAAGACTCGGCCAATATCGCGTGTTCATCACATTAACTGCTGAGATGATCAATTATTTGCTGAATGCAACGATTCTGCAAGTGACGGGTTCACGACAGTACCATCTCACAACCAAATATTCTTCCATCACATCTCTGTACCTTTACCAATGTTAAAGCGGCCATATTTTCTGATATATATATATATATATATATATATATATATATATATATATATATATATATATATATATATATATATATATATATATATATATATGATATATATATATATATATATATATATATATATATATATATATATATATATATATATATATATATATATATATATATATATATGGATGTATGTATGTATGCATGTGTATGTGCCTCAGTTACTCTGAAACTCATTGAGCAATTTCAACTAAACGATATGACTTTTACTATCTAGAAATCAGCACTGCGGGGTAAGACATCACTAGCACCAAAGGTAACCAAAGCGGGGGTCAGGGTTGGTTTTCCATGAAAGGGGGCTGGTTATGCCCGTAGGCTTGGTAACATTACGAATTTTTCATACCTAATTTCGGTATATATACTTATGACTTACTATCTGGAAAAGAACGTACTGTGGGGGTAAGACATCAATGGCACCAAAGAGGGTGGGTGTTGGTAAGGCAGTGACAGAGAGAGAGAGAGAGAGAGAGAGAGAGAGAGAGAGAGTGAAAATATCAAAGTAAAATAAAGAGAGAGAAGAAGGTGTTAGGGAGAAAAAGATAGGAAAGAGACAGGGAGGGTTGGAGAAAGAAAGAGAGAAAGAGTTACAAGGCGTTACAAGGATTAGTATGTCTCAAAAACATTTTGGTCCATCCGAGGAGACATCATGTGAGGGAGAGAGAGAGAGAGTGAGAGAAAGAAAGAAAAGGAAAAGAGAGAGAGAGAGAGAGAGAGAGAGAGAGAGACAGGAAGGTTGAGAGAGAGAGAGAAGAGAGAGAGAGAGAGAGAGAGTGAGAGGGTGGGGGGAGAGAGTGAATGAAAGAAAGAGTGAGAGGGAGAGGAAGTGAGAGAGTGAGAGAGAGAGAGATAAAGTGAGTGAGAGGGAGAGGAAGTGAGGAAGAGAGTAGAGGGGGTGTTAGGAGGAGAGAGAGATAGAGAGAGAGAGAGAGAGAGAGAGAGAGAGAGAGAGAGAGAGAGAGACCTTACCTTACAGACCTTCCAGTTCGTTCGGGCTGCCCCAGGTCCCTCAGTGTGAGGCACCTCTGATGTCTACCAGAGAATTGGTAATATATCTTCTGGTACATTTTGCCTCTTCCAATCTTGGATGGTCTGGGATGCAGCTTAGATATTTGTCGAGCTTATTCTCAAACATATCTATGCTCACTCCTGATATGTTCCTCAGATGAGCTGGTAACGCATTGAATTGACGCTGCATTATCGATGCTGGTGCGTAGTGGATTAATGTCCTGTGTGCTTTCCTTAGTTTTCCTGGTATAGTTTTGGTTACTATTAATCTACCTCTGTTTGCTCTTTCTGATATTTTTAGCTCCATGATGTTTCGGTAATTCCCTCTATCTGTTTCCATGCCTGTACTATCAGTTAGCGTTCTCTTCTTCTTTCAAGACTATATAAATTTAAGAACTGTAGTCTTTCCCAGCAGTCAAGGTCCTTAACTTCTTGTATAGCTGTAAAGGATCTTTGTACACTCTCTATTTGTGCAATATCCTTTTGGCAGTGTGGGTACCATATCATATTGGAATATTCAAGTGGACTATGTACATACGTTTTATAAAGCATAATCTTGTGTTCGGCTTTTCTTGCTTTGAAGTGCTAGAACAACATTCCCATTTTGCTTTGCATTTTGCTAATAGTATTGCTATTTAATCATTGCATAAAATATTCATATTCAACATCACACCAAGGTCTTTAACTGCTTCCTTATTTGTGATTGTCTCATTATTAGGTCCCCTATATGTATATAGCATACCTTCTTTATCACCATAATTTATTGATTCAAATTTATCAGAGTTAAATACCATCCTATTTACCTCTGCCCATTCATATATTTTGTTTATGTCTCTTTGTAGCGAGTTCCTATCTTCATCACAAGTAATTTCTCTAATTATTCTTGTGCCATCGGCGAAACTTCTCACTACCGAGTCCTTAGCATTACAATCATAATAATCAAAACAGCAATGCAGCTAACACCATACCTTGTGGCACATCAGATATTACCTTAGCTTCATCCTATTTCTCAATGTTTGCAATCACTATCTGTTTTCTGTTTTGCAAAAATTCTTTTATCCATCTTCCTACTTTGTCCACCATATTATGTCTTCTTTTTTTTTTTTTGCTAATATATTATGGTCTATCTTGTCAAAAGCTTTTGCAAAGTCTAGGGAAACCACATCTGTATCTTTTTCGTTTATCATATTTTTATATGTTTTCATGGTGGACTAACAGTTGGTTTGTGTACTTTTTCCGGGTACAAAACCATGTTGTCCTATATTAAGCAAACTAATTTTCATTAAATGTTTCATTATATTTTTATTCATTGCCCTTTCATACACTTTCATAATATGTGATGTTAGACACACAGGCCTATAATTACTTCGCTCTAGTCGTGATCCACTTTTGAAAATAGGGGTAATATATGCTAACTTATGTTCATCATAAATCTTGCTGTATCTACACTTTGTCTTGATAATATTGTGAGCTGCTTTGCGATAGAATGAACTACTTTCTTTAACAAAATGGCAGGGACGCCGTCTGGTCTGGCTGCTGATCCATTTTTAATTTCATTAATAGCCTGCACAATATCGGCTTCATTAATATCTATGTCCGATAAATATTCACTGTATTCATCTCTTATTTCTGTATCATTATCTTCATTATCAATTCTAGGTTTAAATTCTCTCTTTTATCTTTCTGCTAATATGTTGCATATTTCCTTTTTTTCATTCGTTAATCGCCCTTCAATTCTTAGAGGGCCTATTTCTACTCTTCTTTTATTCATCTTTTTTGCATATGAGTAAAATATTTCGGGACTTTGTTTGATATTTTGTAGGGTCTTTTCTTCTAAGTTCTGTTTTTCATTTTCTTTTGATTGTATAATCTTTTGTCCTGCACTTTCTATTTTACTTTTTAGTTCCATCACATTCCATGCATTCTTTTCTTTTGTAAGACCTTTTTTCCACTTTATGATTTTCTGGGACAAGATCCTTCTGTCTCTTGGTATGAATGACTGATGTTTACTTTTCTTCTTCAGTATATATTTATCCACTATTTTCTCTAATATTTTATATAATACATGCATATTTTCCTGTATATTATCACTTACATATATGTTTTCCCAGTCTTTGTATAATTCTTCATTGATTTCTGACCATTTTATATTTTTACTATAGAAATTGTATTTTCCATATCCTTCCCACTTTTTCATCTCTTGCTTATCTCTGTTTTCACTTGCTTTGGAATGGACTATTAGTTCTATGACATTATGGTCTGAAATACTCATATTATACACTATTATTTCTTTAACATAATTCACCACGTTCATAAATACTAGGTCTAAAATATATTCCTTTCTTGTTGGCAGGTGATTTATTTGCTGAATGTTATGTTCTAGTAGCATATCTAATAGCTTTTCAAATTGCCTCTTATCTTCTGCTCTACTATTACTCTTTTTTATATGTATAAATACAACCACAAACTCCTATTCATTCTTTCCAGTCTACGGAAGGAGAGTTGAAGTCTCCGGATTGGAGTATAGTCCAGTTTTTGTGATTTCTACATATATCATCCAATTTGTCTATCATTATGTCAAACTCTTCAGTATTAAGGGGTCTGTATATTACGACGTTCCCTAATTTTTCAGATTCAAATTCTACTGCTATTAATTCACATTCCGTGTTACTATATTTCTCACAGATTTTCCCTTGATTTATGTCTCTCCCATATATCGCCGTTCCCCCTTGATTCCTATTTTTTTCTATCTGATCTATAAGTTTGGAAACCCTTTATCTGATCATCATTATCAGCCTCTTGGGAATACTAGGTTTCACTTATATTCATTATATCTTTTTTTCATTTTGGGTTAGTTCTCCTAAGAACTCTATTTTTCTTTTTGAGAAGAGCGGGTGTTAGGAAGGAGAAAGATGTAATAAGTGAGAGAGAGAGAGAGAGAGAGAGAGAGAGAGAGAGAGAGAGAGAGAGTTTATTGGTTGTCATTCAGAGTTATCCTGGGCAGCGCTGGGTTGGTCAGCTAATATATATATCACTGGGGAACATAATTTTTGTTGAGTTAGGTGTGACACTTGTTATTACGTAATTTTTGCGTGCTGAATCCAAAACTGATCTCAGTTTTTCTCTATCACGTCAAGTTTTTAACTATAGGATTTTCGTTTCTTGAAAAATATGAAAAATACTGTACATAACAGTTACAGTGCTTGTTTTATAAAAAGTTGCAAATATTAACATACAATGAAAAATGAAAGAAATAGGCATGAATAGAATGTTTATTTGACATTATTATGTTTTTACAAAAGATAAGGCTATAACTGTGTGCAGGTTAAGGTAAAAATTTACGCCTGTTTCTTTTTCTGGAGTGTTCAACTTGAGGACAATCGCGTTTGGTGCTCCAACAATAATCAGCCATCATATGGACATCCCATCTACCCTGATAACGTTCTTCCATAACCTTCAAATCTTGATGAAATCGTTCACCTTGTTCGTCGCTAGCAGCACCAAGATTTTCCGGAAAGTTGGCAAGATGGCAATGCAAAAAATGCAATTTAATACTCATGTTGCAAGCAAGCGCTTTGTAGCTCTCTAATAGTTTCTGAACAATTTCTGTGTAATTACTTGCACGTGTATTTCCAAGAAAGTTCTTGACAACGTCTTTGAATGATAGCCAAGCATTCTTTTCAAGGTCTGACATAGTACCGGTGAACTGTTCATCTTTGATGAGCTGTCGAATTTGTGGACCATCAAACACACCGGCCTTGATTTTTTCAATTGACAGTCCAGGAAATGTCAAGATGATGCACTTCAAACAGTCGCCATCAGTTGACAATGCTTTTACAAATTGTTTCATGAGACATAGTATTATGTGCAGAGGTGGGAATAATATTTTCTTCCTGTCAACAAGTGGCTCATGTACAATGTTAGGATCTCCAGGTTTAAGATCAGATCTCGGAGGCCAATTCTTCTCAACCCAATGCTTCTCTCGAGCTCTGCTGTCCCACATACAGAGAAAGCAGGGATACTTTGTGTATCCACGTTGCTGACCAAGAAGGAAGGACACCATCTTAAGGTCAACACAGATGATCCAATTGTGTTTGTCATATTGCAATAACTCGATAACTCTCTTTACATCATATTCTTCACGAAGACAGACCGAATGCCAAATAGGGACTGCGCCAAACAAATTGCCATTTTGTAGAAGGACACACTTCAAGCTCCGCTTTGAGCTATCAATAAACATTCGCCATTCATTTGGATTGTAGTTTGAAAGCCCTAATTCCTTCAGTAAACCAGGAATGCTATGGCAAAACACAAAACCGCTGTCACTTGGAAAGTACTGCAGAAATGTACTTTCTCTGGTTCGAAAGTATGATACCTTCAGCCCTTGTTCAAGTAGGTTTTTCTCGTTCAGTCTTGATGCTAGTATTTCTGAAGCTTTTTTTGATAGGCCCAAATCACGCGCTAAATCATTCAACTCGTGCTGATCAAATCCCCTACGAACTGGATCCTCGTGAATGTCAAAATCTGCATCATTGCGGTCACTGTGTTCTTCAACATCACTCAGATCTTCTAGAGGAGGTAGTTGTTCGAAAACTGGAACTGGAATTTCAGCTGAATGAGGCATTGGTCTTATAGCTGACGGTATATTAGTATATTCTATTTTGCTTTTATTTTTCATGTTAAATCCTGATTTTTTCACTGTACAAAAGTAACAGTCTGTGGAATGATCTTTTTGCTCTCGCCAAACTATGGGGATACCAAATGGCATCTTTTCACCTGTTCCTTTGGTCCACATCCGTAAACTCTCGACACAGTGCTTGCACACTTTGTGAGGGGCCCATTGGCTTTTCTTGATCACCAGGTTTCACTTTAAAATAAGCGAAATAGGCCTGTTTGACAAATACGCTGATGTTTGCCCTCTGACTTGGAATGGTGAAACTACCACATATATAGGAGAAGGAGTCAGGGTTGCTTAGCCATTTACGATGAGACGTAGCAGGAGCAGACATGGTCTGAAACAAAAGAAATATATACCTATGTAAATATAACACTAGGCTGGAATAGTTACAAGCTTAAAAAAAACATTAAACGAAATAGAAATTACAATGGTATGTTGTTACAAGATTAATAGAAAAGCCATAACAAATCCTCCTAATTCCTACTATCCTAGCTTTCTGTTTGCAGATATTGACAGTACTGACTTATTGGGAGCTGCACACCTCTCATCGCAGTCTCAATTGTGACTGCACAAACAAGATTGCCACATAGCTGTACATGAGTCAAATCATTATCAGCTGGCAAGTTTTATTACAGCTAACCAGTGGAATTTTGTTTATCTGGTAGGTAAGCTGTTTAGAAAAAACTTGACGTGCTAGAAAAAAAACTAACTACAGATTTGGAATCAGCATGCCAATTTTAGTCTAAATAAGCTCAAAAATCCAACTCAACAAAAATTGTTTTTAAATTGTTCCTCTCATGATATATATATATATATATATATATATATATATATATATATATATATATATATATATATATATATATATATATATATATACATATATACATACATCATTAATTTTCTTCAAATTTACTTGTAGTAGCATCAGGTATATTATCTACTCTGCTGATAATATACCTGAAAATTAATATGTCCTTAAATTGAAAACGTATACAGTCATTTTAATGCATACAAAGGCCATTAAGTTGGGACGGAGGCGAGGAACGGTCGTCCAGTATCAATTCTGGCACTTGGATAAAACAAGGTGTAGAAAAGGACATTAACAAGGATATCTGACGTACTTTAGTTAATTTTTTTAATCTCCTTCGAAGATGTTGTACAGAATAGGACGGGAAGTGCATAGACCCGGCCTTTTATTAATACGATTTTTCTTCATGAGTTGTATTAATGCAGGTTCAAGAAAATATCTGGATGCTGTTTTTACTACTATGGGACAAATCCTTCATACATGATTTTTCACTTAGTTGTACAAAAGAATAATATTGTTTTGGCCGGTTCTAAATGAACATCCATAATTGACAAAAGAAAAAATAGCAAGCTAAGCTTAGGTTTATATATACTCTTGACCCCCTTCTGCACAAGATGTTAGAACAGTATGAAAAGGGATACTCAAAAGTAAGTGTCAGCAATCCAAGTGCCTGAGCTAATTATAGGCACCTGTTCTTCACCTGATTCCATATGCCATGACCTTTGTATGCATTAAAATAGTTATAATCCTTTTTTTTTTTATCTCAGTTATGTTTGTAAAATCGAGTTTTCTTTTCAATACCCTCATCTGTTATAAATAGTTTGCTTGAAAATGCCTTAGGGTAAAGGTAAAAGATCATGTACTGCAGCGTTTTGCTTTCTTGATGATTTTATATTGCTTATGATTTATATCACATCGTTATTCCTGTGACAGAAGTTATACATACTTACATCACACTCACACACTATTAATATATACATATACATACATACATATATATATATATATATATATATATATATATATATATATATATATATATATATATATATATATATATATATATGTATATATATATATATATATATATATATATATATATATATATATATATATATATATATATATATATATGTATGTATGTATGTATGTATGTATGTATATATAGATATAAATATATATATATATATATATATATATATATATATATATATATATATATATATATATATATATATATATATATATATATATATATATATATATATATATATATATATATATATATATATATATATATATATATATATATATATATATATATATATATATATATATATATATATATATATATATATATATATATATATATATATATATATATATATATATATATATATATATATATATATATATATATATATATATATATATATATATATATATATATATATATATATATATATATTAATATTAATAGGTGCAGTGTGTGATATAAATATGTATAACTTCTTTCATGGGAATAACGATGTTGTATGAGTTATAAGCAATATAAAACTAGAGGAAGGCGAAATGGTGCAGTACAAGATCTTTCACCTTTACTCTAAGGCATTTTCAAGCAAACTATTTGTAACAGAAGAAGGTATCGAAAAGAAAACTCGCTTTCACAAACATAACTGAGATAAAAAAATTATTATAACTATTTTAATGCATACAGAGGTCATTACATATGGAATCAGGTTAAGAACAGATGTCTAAGATTAGGCACTTGGTTGCTGACACTTACCTTTGAGTATCCCTTTTCAATCTGTTCTAACATCTTGTGCAGAAGGAGCCAAGAGTATATAGTCTTAAGCTTAAATTGATGTATATATATATATATATATATATATATATATATATATATATATATATATATATATATATATATATATATATATATATATATATATATATATATATATATATATATATATATATTATGTTTTTGACTTTTAGTACCCTTATACCTGAATAAGATATTTGATGTACAGCAAAACACGTTTTAATTGCTCACTAAGTTATGCTCAATGGAAACAAATGGTAAATTACCGATTCTATGCCTGAACCTGCAGTTTCCCACAGAACCTTCTAAGTTATTCAAATAATTGTCTTTTTAGTGTTTGTCACTATAAAAATAACATAATAGCCTAATGGTATGTACCAAGATAAAGGGAACCTCTGCGATATTGGACGTCCAATTAGCATTCTTTAAATGAAAATGATTTTTCTTTCCCTAAGATGTCAATTAATGCCATGCTGCAATCTTTGGTTATTTCGTATTATTCATCAGTAATAAGAAACTTTCGTCGCTTGATGTCTCGATTGGCCTTTACAATTTAGCTAAAAGGAATAGCCTGAATGTTGGCTGATAATTGTGTAAATTCACCCAAACACGCTTCAGTACTGCTTAAGCAGCAAAACACTGATGTCAGTTTGGTGCTGAAGTGTGAAAAACGTAATGTGGCCTGTAATTGCAGCAATAGTAGCAATATTTGTGACTGATTAAGGATGGAAGAGAACTCCAATAACAAAGTCCCTTCGGAAAAGATTCGTGAACTAAGATTGATAAAAGCGAGCGAGAGAGAGTTCATGAACAGGCCAGGAAATTATTGTACTCTCGAAATCCCCAAAGGGATTAACCGACAACGTAAGTTGCAACTTATGCAAATTCACTCCAAAGTTTAATCCTACCTTTCATAACGTCTTACTATAAACACTAGCACAACAGGATTAGGTATGATGCATCCTCTATCCTTTCGAAAAAGGTGGTTGAGTGCTGGAGTCTGAGTTTTAGAAATGATAGGACTTTTTAACTGATGTCTCCCGGTGCTCGTTGGAAAATGAATGCATTTATCGAATTCACGTTACTTTCATTAATGATTACCGTGACAGCTGATCCACTGGTGTTAGGTTAGTTAAAACAATAGGGTTTTCTGTCCCTTGAGTTTTACCAATGACTTTGATTCCCTCCAGCTTTGACAATTTTAATTTTGTTGTTGCATATCACTTTTGGCATTTCATTTGGGGTATCTAAATAAAACCTGACTCATTTTATAAACGGTTTTTCCAATGATAAGTAAGGGTATATAAAGGGAAGAGGAGAGAGGCATTCATGAATTATTTTAGATTCGTTACCCTAAACTTAAGGAATACATATATATATATATATATATATATATATATATATATATATATATATATATATATATATATATATATATATATATATATATATATATATATATATATATATATATATATATATATATATATATATGTGTGTGTGTGTGTGTGTGTGTGTGTGTGAAATACACACACACACATATATATATATATATATATATATATATATATATATATATATATATATATATATATATATATATATATATATATATATATATATATATATATATATATATATATATATATATATATATATATATACAGTATATATATATATGTGTGTGTGTGTGTGTGTGTATATATATATATATATATATATATATATATATATATATATATGTGTGTGTGTGTGTGTGTGTGTGTGTGTGTGTGTGTGTGTGTGTGTGTGTATTGTTACAGATTGCCGTGAGGAGACTGTATTTTATTTTGAATTAATAATCTTGACTTTACAAAACCCTCTTCGTAAGCCTGTAAACTAATAAGAATGCAAAATAAAGCAACAAATGGTAGGTCGCCAAGTGAAAGTGTATTTCTTAATATTAATTTATTATTTACAATCACAGCAAGGAAGAAATTACCCAGGAAAATTGGAACACTTTCACTAAAGTAATTAACTTGGAGGTCACACAACAGTGATAACTGAGTGAAATGGATAACACATCATGTTTACTATACGGGCCACATGCAAGTGGGCCTGTAAGGCAATTAGGCAGTAATTCTATCAGCCCCAGTAGGATAGAAATCTTCAGGCAATCAGAAACACAGAAACATGGCTAGGCTGGTAATGGCACCAATACATTCCTGGAATGAGACGGTTCCAGGTAAGACTAACACTGAGATGATATTCTCTCTATGATTAAATAATTACTCTACTCACTTGCTAGCAATGGGTGAGAATTACGTTAAACACTGTCAGTGAATTTACACATGAGGGTAATAGATTCACTGTTGGAATTGAAAAGACAAAGAGTTACCGAGACGGTGAAATGTGTAAGAGAGAGTAACAAGTCAAAGAAAAAGATACTAGCTAACCAATTTTCTCTTCTGGGGCACATACCTTCGTTCCTTCTTGGTTTTGCTCTCACACACACAACCTTATGTCGATGTGATCCAAGTTATCTGTGACGATCGAGAATTAGTACTTCTGTCCAGTGTGAGAAAGTGTGAGTTCCAAAGTCACCCCAGCTTTGTGGTTGTATGGGCAAAGGTCACCTGTGAGGAGCAACTCCTGGACTGGTCTGGATTGAACTGAACTCTGGATGGCTGTGACCCATGTGTTTTGAGGTCTCGGTTGTTGTTGTTGGAAGCATCGCTACAGGCTACAGATGCAGCCTGTACCGGAAAGTAGGAAAAGAGGCTTGGTCAGCAAAAGGTAGAAAACTCAGTGGGGTTAGACTGGATTTTGAGGTTAAGACAAGGAACAGCTCTCTACCCCACACGTGTTCTCTCTTGGGACCCTTAAAAACCCTTCCCTGAAAAAGGTGAGACACTCACTGGTCAAAACTCTCCTATCACTTCTAGGTCTATGGGTATCCCTCTCTCCCCTACTGTCGGGTATTTTTGCCATAAGAAGGGCTTAAGAGTTAGCGATATAGCAGTGAACTTCATAAAAGCTCTCCTTTTAAGAGGACATTTCACTCTCTTTCAG
The DNA here is from genome assembly GCF_040412425.1 of Macrobrachium rosenbergii. NCBI lineage: Eukaryota > Metazoa > Arthropoda > Malacostraca > Decapoda > Palaemonidae > Macrobrachium > Macrobrachium rosenbergii. The sequence continues at coordinate 10,199,814 of NC_089761.1, forward strand.
GCGTGAAGGTATGCACTAGCGAGCCACTGAGATCGATTATGTGAAGTGCTTCTCATAATGGATCATTGCCCAAAGCAAAATTGGAAAAAGTTTTAGATGTAATTCTAGCTTATCCCCTGAGCAGAGTGAGTGTTTTAGCTAACTTAACTTGAGGTCTCTAACACTAGCTTAAAGGGTGCCTGCATTTATTTAAAGATGCTGTCTGTGGAATAAAATGAACTGGCACTACTACTGACTCGATGTCATTATTTATCTAACTGAATGTCACACAGAACCAAGCGAACGCAGCACTAATGATAACTAACTACCTGCAGAGAATAAAGAAAATTGCAAAAAAGTCATTCGAGCTATGCCATAATGTTAACGATACAAGTTTATCAGCATTAAAAAAATTAAATACATATGAGTTAGTTACTCTATGATGCATGCTACAAAATACAATGGAATGCACCACAATATAATAAAGAAAGCAACAAAATTGCTAAATGGGCTAGGACACACTCTTCAATTGGTTGTGCTGAAGAACAGACTTAGTGAAATACAAAGTAAATTCTTTCAATACAGCAACACTGATTAAGGGGATCGGCCGGTTTCCGACTTTTTAACGACAGGTTGTTGATATATAAGGGGTTTGTTAAAGGATATTGTGTGGAACTTCTGGGGAAAAAAATTTTTGTTCAGTGACCTTAGGTTTTGTGACGCCAGAGCATTTTTCGGCCAAAATGGCCATTTTCAAAATGCATCCTCCTTTGCTTTTGGTTTTAAGGGATGAGATTTGAACCACGTATAAAACACATATGGACCTTCGATACAAAGCCGGGGATTTTTGATTTTTCAATTATTTTTCGAGATATGAATTTTTTTTTAATGAAATTTTCCTGGAAAATTACAGAAAAAAAAATTGCCAAAAATCAGAAACTCAAAATATTAAAAATCCCGGCTTTGTTTTAATCTACCATGTTTCCCATGTTAAATTTAAAATTTCATTTAGATTGGTCCAATACTAAGGGAGGAGATGCATTTTAAAGGCGAAAAAACTTATGTTTTGAGAAACGGGGCTTCAAAGTTTTAGTTACATAAAAAAGTAAAAGGGACTTCAAAGACTGTGTTACAATTAATTCTATGGTTTTAATTTTTATTTTTGGGTATTAATTAATGCAAAATGATTATAAATAAGAATATTAATTGATTATTTATGTGCCTAAGACACATTCTTATAAATTTTAGGTTCCTGGTCCCCCTGTCTGATCTTGCTGCAAGGTATTACTCTAGGTATCATAGTTGCCTACACTTTTTTATTATTGTCTCGAATCCATCCCTTGCCAAATGGATCCTGGGAATTACTTTACATTCACAATTAGGGATTCGTGATTCAAGTAATTCATCAAGTCTTGCTTCACTTATTAGGATCATTTTATTTTCAGGATCGTCTATAATATCAGCCTCCGAGCTACTGCTTTCTTTTCTAAAATATCTTTGCCCTTTGGTAGTTACGAACAAATAAAAAAAAGGCGTTTAGGGGTGGATGTGGTTGGTCTCTGGTCAGCAGAGATCACTGCCTGCGCCGCTTGATGGGCGACAGCTCTCTCTCTCTCGTCGCTCCATTCCCCTCTATGGCACTAATTTCTTGAACTCTTTCTTCTACTTCTCGCCTGGACTTTTCCACTTGGCTTTTCGGCATTCTAGAAGCATGAAGTGAACTCTTGGACCTTTTAGGCACGGTGAAAAAACAAAAACACCGCAGAAAATACAGAGTTCAGTCAAGGCTAGCGAGCATGAAAACGTGTCCTTCTAGCTTGGAAGTTTATAGGCAACTCGGCCACAGTCGGCGTCATGGTATGACGTGTGCGTTGTCATGGCTAGGAATAACTAAAAAGGTGCCGAGTAAGATATTATTGACATTATACATTTCATTTCAAAGGAAGTTTTCGTAATATATATCGCAAAAACTATACCAGACTAAATCATTTGCGCTACTGGTGTTTTATGGGTATATAGTTATTGTTACATTTTAGGCCATAACTAGAGAAATACGGCAAATTTTAGCATAATATTTCGTGGACACATTCTTGAACCCTATACGAAGCCATAGAATTTTTTCAGCAAATCGAATTTTTAAAGATTATTGGGTGTTTTTAGGCGGCCGATCCTTAAAGGTAGTAGACAGCCCTAGACATCCTTTCTGGACTAGGGGATAGGACTGCTCTATAAAATGAGGCACTGTTACAGCTATATAGTATGGAGTGTCATATCAGAGCAATGTCTCTAGTGACTACCTGACCTCCTATGCTCCCTACTCCTTTTCCTCCTTGCTTTCCTCTGCACTTTATGCTTAGGTCTCCTAGCTGGAACCTGGGTACGTGGCTCCAGAGGAGGTTGAGAAAACACTGGTGCCAGGTCTAAACCTGCAATACCACTATCCTCAGGACTTAGACCTGGAGTGGCAATATATGTACTGTCATCTGGCAAAACAGGCACTAAGTTGGCCACTGCCTCGTATAATTGCAACAACCTGGACAGCGGTGGTGCCAACTTGTTCTGCTAGCCTTTGTTGTATGGCTGCCACATCGGTGACCAGCTTAAACAGGACTTCTTGTATAGATTTGGCCACTAGAGGCTTGTCTACTGGGGATTGTGATGAAGTAAAAGAAGTGGAATGTAGGTGCCAGGGGCTGGCAGGTTGCAAGGACAACTCAGCCACGGGTTGCGAGTCTGTACCGGGGGATGAGCTTCCTCTGTGGTAGGGGGAATCCAGAAAAGCCCCTACTGAACTTTGGGCTAGCTCTTGGTTGGGCACAAGTAGCAGTGCCAGGCCAGTAGACAAGAAGGAGGCTAGATTAGAATCTCCTGGAGGGAGACTGGCACTGTGCGCTGGCACTGTCATTGAGGCGGGCTCAGGAACTAGATTTGGACGGGAGACGTCGGTGGTTCTGGATGTTCCAGGTTGTAAACCTTGAAGAGAACCAGTATCTGGCTCTGTGGGGGCCTCAGCAACCAGTCTGGTCGGAGCACTTGACTAGCCAGGCATAGGAACTGGCAGGGCCGGGATGAACATTGGCACCTGATGGAGACTTACAGGGCACGGGACTCATGGTAGGCCCAGGACAGGGCTGGTATGGAGGGTCCTGTCCTGGGAGGAGGTCATACCCTCAAGGAATTTCATTTACTACTACAACCATATAGATCTTGCTTCTATGGGGTTTAATGACCTGCAATCAGACTGTTGGGAATGTCTGCCTCTAATTATCTATGCTTACAACAGTTGCAGGTTTGTGTTCTTGAATGATGGTACCTTGTTTCACCTTATGAGGGAGATATGAGCACCAGTGTCTTCAAAAGCTGAGACCTATTTAGCATGCTAACTACCTTGAGGAGGTGCCACATAAATGGGGCCCACTACTGGGGGTTCCAAAGATGAGGAATGTATGGCTGCTAGTGCAACAATGGTGGGAGTTTTATTTCTGAGACAATCCCTAAAATTTGAGGAATGTCCATATTTCTGACAGGTGTGGCAATAGATCTTACTGTAATCTCTATGAGGAGTGCTCACGGTGTGAGCTGGCTGGGAATTCTGATTAGAGGGTGCTTTACCATGGTCCCCCCCTTTAGCTTTGCGCCAGGTTGTTAAATGCCCTACTTTTTACAATTAGCATATATAGAAGGTCCATTTCTTGGTCGGACTACTAAGGCAGTGGGGTCAAGGGAGACTATGCGCCTATTTGAAGTGGTGGAGGTTGGGTGTTACGTCTTGTAGGCATCTGCTAGTCAGAAGCACTCTGTGAATAGTTTCAGCTGCTTTTCGCCGATGAACAGGCCAAAAGGGCCAGGAGCGTAATAGAGGAAGTCCTCCAGCCGCATCCGATTTAATATATCTTCGATTTCTTGGCACTTGCTCAGCTCTTTTTGTAAGACCAGTCAGACCATGTCTGACTGATCTCCTTGGGAAGACCTCACCATCTTTGCTTCCAGCGCTCTAGCGTAATTTCATATGTAATTGCTACTGCATACCTGACCTCATCAAGGTTTCCCTTGTCACCATTCTCTAAGGAATTTAAGGTGTCCTGACCCTTTTGTGTCATGTGTTTTGCAAGAATCATGGCCTTCTCAGTTTCAGTTAGACTGTACTCAGAGAAGAGTGTTTCCACCTAATCTAGCCATGCTTCTTGCTCTGCTTCATTCCACTTTGGCATGAGGTGGCTGATATTTGAGATAATGGAAGGCGCTGAGACTGGGGCGGGATGTGCAAATCGGTGTTGGGTCATTGCCATGTCACTGTCCTGCTTCGCTTTTTCTAGCTCGGCTTCCTTTTCCTTTAAGGTAAGCTCCTTCTCCCTTAGGGCTAGTTCATGCTGTTGCTGCTTCTCCTTTTCTCGTTGCTCCTTCTCTTTCTCTTGTTGCTTCTCTTCCTTTTCTTGTTCTTCTTGCTGTCACTGCTTCTCTGCCTGTTTCTACTTCTCTTCTTGTTTCAGACACTCCAGCTGCAATTCGTACTCTCTTTCTTCCTCTCTGGCTTTCTTAGCGGTAGCTACTTGATCCTGAACCCATTGGAGCAGCTGTTCTCCCATTAATGTCTTACTCTTCTCTACATCTATAAAGGTTTTGTACTCCTCAACAGACATGGTTGCTAATGCTTAGAGTGGGGTATTAATTTCCCAGAAAGGCTAGGATCATAGGATGGCCGTACAATCGATTGCAAAGAAGGAAAGTCGCTCCGCATGAAGCAGAGCACATGTGACAGGTGGAAGCAAAAGTTTTTTTGTTGGCGCTCAGTGTGCTGTTTGCTTGTGGTTCATACACAAGCCTTGTGAATGCTCCCTTGTGGTGGGGTGGTACTGGCACTAAAGTGCAATATGGTTCCGAAGAACAGAGATATGACACACTACGAGATGTGACTGAGTTGTGAAGAACTGAATAATTCAAAGGCATAAAAATGTGCAGATTGGTTCACGAAGAACAGTTTGGTTGAGATTACACGAGGTGATCGATAGTCAAGCCAGTCATGCAGAGGCTGAATGCTTGAAGCAATTATTTAAAAAAAAACATGTAGTGGACGAGGCACATACACTAACTAAATAATATGAAGTGGACAATGGCACTTGCATACTTTTGTGTATAAAAACACAGAAGTGTTTAACTTGCCCATGAACACGTTGGTAATAGGAGCAGAGGTGTGTTTCAGCTAGAACAGATTAATTAGATAAACATGCAGTGCAACAATGGTACGTGAATGAACTGTGTGGAACACACAAAAAATATAAAATTAGCACAATAAGCGCATTGATAAGTACAGGATACGAATGGGTTCATAAAGTTCATAGTTGGGTATATATGAGACTGGGAGATTCCAGTAAAATGCTACCTAGTGCATTCAATGGGTTTGCTTTATTCTAGCAATAAATAAACTCACTTATCCAAGGCATAGCAGAAAATCAACACATCGAGGAGACAGTAGCAATGACTGCATTTGCTTGTCTAGGGCGCAGCGGAAATCAACACTCGCGGGGACAGTGGCTTTGTATAAAAGAAAGTGATTCCTGAAATTAGCATCTGACACATAAAATTAATGTTTGTTAAGCCAACAGTTATTATAAAGGCAAGGGTCATAACTGAATCAACTCATATGCTAAGCTTAAAGATTTATGTTCCCAACAATGATAGGTACAAGGAATAACTTAAGAATATGAAATCACTTGCAAATAAAATAAGCAAAGAATGTAACTTAAGGATGTGTAATAAAGATAATAGCAGAGCTATGAAAATGAGAAAGTTTCCCTCTTACATTACAATGAACGGGATAGCAATGATCAATAGCCCTTATGAAGAGGTACGTAACATTTACGTCTATGTCAAATGCAAAATGAATACGCTTGTAAGTAGCAATAATAAATAAGAGTGTCTACTTGTCAATTAATTGCAAGTGATTTGTAAAATTTAAAGGTAATTGGAAAATGATTCCCTAACAGTGATATTCAAACTTGTGAAAATAAACAATGCATGTTATGAATGAAATGGCAACTCTTCAACGCGGTTAACGGATGACAGTTCAAGGCCTCGACTACATGCGTGATTTGTTTACACACAAAAGCGAAATGTTGGTTGAACAAGTGTCTCACTCGAACAGACAAACTAGCACACTCGCTCTCGCTAATTTACGAGATACAAAAAGAAATACCCAATTTTTTTCTGATGGAAGGATGCATGAGTATGAGTAGAAAACAATAATGCTTGAAAGCATGAATGATACTTTACTGTACTACGGGGAGGATCGTAAGGTGAGGCTTACTTGTATGTTTGGGTGATGGACGAATTCTACTGGTACTCGTCACACGTACGGAAATGTATGCACACACACATAGAAAGAGCAAGAAAATCTCTTATTTACGAGAAATACATGTATTTATAATGATCTACTTTGCTGGGTAAATGATACACAAATAAAACTGTGACTAAGCTACCTAAGAGTTGTGACAGTGAGCGAGACTTTTCTGGTGAACGAAATCAACTGGCTTGCACTAAGGAACAGATGGTGCTTCTAGCAGACAGGTAGCGGTTCCCACTCATGGTATTTCTGTACCTCGTGGATACATAAACTTCTACTGACCTACTTGAAGGGAAGTTGCACACTTTCTCCCGAATTTCATGCACTGAGCTCAAATAGTGTGCTCTGTCTACCACTGTGGAAGTTTGGCGGTGCTAAATTTACAACGCACTCTGCAGGAGATTCACCTTCACTTTCACCAGTTTGAATGTATTTCGCAATTACAAATCGGAGTACCCATGCAGTAGATCGCTAATTTCCTACCTATCGAAACATAACAAACAATTTAAAACACTCCGGTTCTAAAACCTCACTAACTTCTGGCTCTGGTTCCAAATTGCCTGTTTGAAGTAATTTCAGTGTTTTAGGTTCGAGTTAATTGCTAAGATTGGGGAGGTGATTACTTTAAGTTAATTCTAATCCTATTAGCAACACACTGGCAAGCTTCGTCACTGTTACAGATTATGTTGAGGAGACTGCATATTTTATTTTGAATTAATCTTGGTCTCACAAAACCCTCCTCATAAGCCCATAAACTAATAAAAATTCAAAATCAAGCAATAAATGGTAGCTCACCAGGTGCAAGTGAATTTCTTAATATTGTTGTATTAATTATTTACAATCATAGCAAGGAAGAAATTACCAAGGAAAACTGGGACACACTTTACTAAATTAATTAACTTGGATGTTACACTACAGCAATGACTGAGTGAAATGGATAACACGTCATGTTTACTATACTGGCCATATGCAAGTGGACCAGTAAACCAATTAGGCAATAATTCTATCAGCACCGGTAGGACGGAAATTTTCAGGCAATCAGGAACACAAAAACATGGTTAGGCTGGTAACGGCACCCATAACACTCCTGGAGTGAGATGGTTCAAGGTAAGACTAACACTGAAATGGTACTCTCTCTGTGATTGAATAAATACAAGAATTGGAGGGAGATCCATTACTCTACTCACTTGCTAGCTATGGGTGAGAATTACGTTATACACTGTCAATGAATTTCACATGAGGGTAATAGATTCACTGTTGAAATAGAAAAAAACAAGAGTTACTGAGACGATGAAATGTTCAATAGAGAGAATACCAAGTCAAAGAAAACGATACTGGTCAACCAGTATTCCCTTCCAACATGTACTTTCATTGCGTCCTGTTTTTTCTCTCACACACAACCTTATGTCGCTGTGATGCAAGTTATTGGCGATGTCTGAGAATTGGTACTTCCGTCCATTGTGAGAAAGTGTGAGTTCCAAAGTTACCCCAGCTATGGAGTTGTACTGGCAAAAGTCACCCGTGAGTAGCAACTCCTGAACTGGTCTGGGTTGAACTGAACTTTGGATGGCAGTGACCCTCGTGTTTTGAGATTTCAGTTGTTGCTGGAGGCATCGCTTCAGGCTATGGATGCTGCCTGTACCTGGAAGTATGAAAAGAGACTTGGCCAGCAAAAAGGTCGAAAACTCAGTGGGTGGTAGATTGAATTTTGAGATTAAGACAGGGAACAGCTCTCTACCCCAGCACGTGTTCTCTCCTGGGACCCTTAAAAACCCCTCCCTGAAAAATGTGAGACACTCACTGGTCAAAACTCTCTTATCACTCCTAGGTCTGTGGGTACACCTCTCTCCACTACTGCCTGCTATTTTTGCCATAAGGGCTAAGAGTTTGCAACCTAGTGGTGATATTCATATATATATATATATATATATATATATATATATATATATATATATATATATATATATATATATATATATATATATATATATATATATATATAATATATATATATATATATATATATATATATATATATATATATATATATATATATATATATATATATATATATATATATATATATATATATATATATATATATATATATATATATATATATATATATATATATATATATATATATATATGTATATATATATATATATATATATATATATATATATATATATATATATATATATATATATATATATATATATATATATATATATATATATATATATATATACATATATATATATATATATATATATATATATATATATATATATATATATATATATATATATATATATATATATATATATATATATATATATATATATATATATATATATATATATATATATATATATATATATATATATATATATATATATATATATATATATATATATATATATATATATATATATATACATATATGTGTGTGTGTGTGTGTGTGTGTGTCTGTGCGTGTGTACAATGTACTTTTCAATTTCAACTGAAACACGTTTCATTTCCTTTCCTGATAAATAAAGTACTAAAAAATCTTCATAACAAATACGACAACCGATCGTTACACATATTATCTACAAAAATACTCTTGCCTTGCCTCACCTACAGTATATATTTGTCACTTTCTCTGTCCTATACACACTGAAAGATTTAATTTTGTAACTTTCTGAAAATATTAGGGTGTTATTGACTGTTAATGTAGCTAAGTAATAAAACGAAGTTTGAAAAATAGCAACACATAGTTAAAAAAAAAAATCCTAAGACTTTTGGAATTATTGATGTATAGCAATTATTATTAGTTTTGGTAGTTAATCGACTAGTGTACTAGAGAAACGAGAATATATGCAGGGAATTTTTCTTTTTATTTGAAATTCATGTGAGGCATTACAGTAGCACTGCACAGGTCAAAGAAATCCAAATCAGTACAACCGTTTAGAGAACACAATAGTTCCAACAAGATCTTCTGCATGAGCGAGTCGCCAACAAGAAAGTAATGGATAAGGTTACCTTGTCGAAGGCAGCATAACTAAGTAATATAAATGTCGGCTCATAATTCGTGTTTTCAAAATAAGGAAGATTATCTTTGGACTTGAGCTTTAAATATTATGCCAGCGTGTTATTCTTCTTGAATACCAGTTAAAGGTTCACCTTAATACAGGCTACTTTTTGCTTTTGATAAAACAAAATTATATGGATTGTTTTATGTTGATTAAAAGTAAAACGCATATCTCGTATCACCCTTAGGTATTTGGAATACTCGAGGTCTGAATAATTTATGATTAAGTATTCATTTTATGCCTTAAAGGAATTCGGATGATTTTTTCTATTCAGGGTGTATTTACAAAAGAGGAAATTTAAATAAAGAGGATTACATCAAATGGGTTTATAGATTCTGCAACTAAAATACCTTTTTATTTGGAAGTTAACAATGATATGTTCAATCGTTTTATTTTATTGCGCAATGGTCCACTTCCTGTATATAAATTAGTTCTTCATAAGAGGATCACGCGATGGGTTGCATTAATCTTTTCACCTCTCGCACTAAGACATATTGCATATTCACATATGCAGATGCCATAAAATGAAAAGGAATAAATCATTGGTCCATAAGTAAAATACAATGTGTTAAGATAACATGAAACAGGAAACAATTCCGTTTCGTTAATTTCTTTTTCAAAAAATCGAGGCTAGCAGTTTATTTACTGACTTGCTCTAGATCTGTAATTAATCCGAGGCAAACACCGAGACCGTTTAGAATTGACAAACTATGCAATGAATTTGGAATAACTTGCTTTTCTTACACCCAGGCAAATTGAATTAGAGGTGGGATGCAAGTAAGTCATTTGGCATTTCTAGCGAACAGAGGGAACATCTCCTCTTTTCCTCTTTCCTCAGTTTCTTCTCTCTCAAGCATGTAAATCCTCTTTCTTTATTGTTGGGTTCTCAATTTCCTTCCATAAAATGATGATGGAGATACAACAACACAATGGTTAACTCAAACACAAACACAACTTCCTAAGAAACGTTAATGAAGGAAGATATTGCCCAGCTTCTTTCCAGTATTATCGAGCACGGCTGACAAAAGGACGTTTCTTATTTGCAGACGAATTTTGTCTTGCGATAATTCTACTATAATTTGAGCGTATGACCAACGAAAATTATTAACACGATGTGATTGGATAAGTAAGGAACTTTTTCTAAAAAGAAGGAGTTTTAAACAAATTTTTTTTATCTCGAAATGATCTTTTTCTTTATCTTATAATTTATTCGATGGTCCGATATGACAAAAACGATCAGTTTTTTCTTAATAAAAGCAATTTAAATTTTAAAAAGGAAACGTTTAATTGAAATGCCTAAGTGGATTAAATTTTATTTGCAAAGGAGATTTATCTTGAGTTATCATAAATTTAGTTCATCAGTTTCCTAATCAGTGGTTTTATTATTTTGAATAGAAAGATTTATTACGATAATAATAATGCATAAAGTCAAAGTAACCTAAACAAAAAATTTTGTCAACATTATAAATGCTACTAAGTTTTGTAACTACTAGCCCTTTTCTCATTTTGGTCAGAAATTCGGCTATAAAGAAATGGAAAATGTGTAATACTAAGTTCCTGGAATTTCTTGTGTACGAAAAATACTCTTGCGGAGTCACTTTAATTAGGTTATTAAAAAATATATGCATAAAAATATGAAATATGAATTTTGAAAAGTTTTGGTTGTTTAATTGATCCACTCACCACTTAGAGACTGAATTTTAGTTCAAATATTCTTGTTCATGGATTGTAATAGAAGTAAACAAGGCAGATTCTCGCATTCTTCTTTGACGACGTCTAAAACATAGTGCGAAATATTACTTTTGACTCTATAAATGATAAATGAATTAATCTGACCTATCTAAAATTATTATTATTATTATTATTATTATTATTATTATTATTATTATTATTATTATTATTATTATTATTATTATTATTATTATTATTATTTTGCCACTACGAACTTCCTACTAAGAATAGGAAATTTTAAGGGAAGCATATCTTTTTCACACATTCATTAATACTGAAAAGGCTTTCATATTTGTTAGTAAATGTCATCACTTGTAGATCTTGCAGTACATGAATATACATACGTAGACACGAACATACACACGCATACAAAAATATCACTTATTGTCATCAAACTGATTAACAAAAACAGTGTCGTGACTGAGGGACCTCGGTATATACAAACATTTCGCCAACATTAAGGAAGTAAACGATGCATGACACAAATTACGGAAGAAAGCAGCATGAATGACCATGAATGGCGATCTGCATAATCCTTTCAAGCAAATCCTGCAGAGAAAAAAACACATCACTGAATCTGACCGGCCTTCTGAGCTTCTTTGGAGGGAAGCAAAGACGTAATGGAGGTAAAAAATGGCCCATCTTTAAATAAATCCATAAAGGAAATGAAATTATTTGATAAATGATGCTAAGACAATAAACTTAAAGACAGGCTTTAAAAGGGAGATGAGCTTTTGAAAGAAATATCGGTCTCATTCATATAGGATTGACATTAGGAAGTTTTCTTATACCCAAATCTGTAGGAAATTATTTTCTTTATATTAGTGTGGAAATTATTTTCTTTGAATTAGCGTTGATAATTTTATATAAATATTAATCTGAGAAAATGAAATATCGCTGATCCATTGTATCACCAAAATGTAAGATGCTAGAATGAAACATCGACCTTCGACCATTAAAAGATTTCTGACGCAAGAAGTCACTGGTTTCGCGGCAGCAAGTAATCTCTGTGAATTCATTACTTATTTAATCATTCAAATATCGTATCATTTTGGATAATAAAATTTAAAGAAATATATTGCAACGTTGAGCTTAACTTCCCAGAAATATTATGCACAGCTGCTTTATTAAATGAAGCTAAAGCTAATTTATCTTCACATGAGCGTGCACAAGGACTCTTATTAGTATAAATACTTGTCCGCAATGCATGACGTATTTGTTACGAAACATCAATTGAAGAATACTTTCATATTGCTAAAACTTAAAAATCAAACATCTCTTGTGTACAAAGGAGAAATTGAAAACAAAAAAGGTTTACACCCCGTTATAGAAAAAATTCATGCTGATTTCTCTATGGGGGTGGGGGGGTGTATTTTATATCCGTGAATAATAATTCCAATTATTCCACACTGATAGATTCAAGGCAGAGTACTTACTCTGTGCCTCAGGGCTACACCCTAAAATGACGCTTAGAATATTACATCCATGTTGAAGTTCTTTACTGAGAAAGGATTAGGCAGCAATAGCAAACAAGGGACTGAAATGGAAGAGTAAGGCTTTGCTCCTGAAAGAGACTTACTTCCTGAGGGATCGCGCCCAGTCACGAAATATTTTGCACAGGGATCAGCTTATTTCTTTCACCACCATGTTCGCGATGCTGCCACAACAAGGCACTTATTAGCAAGCCTTGTTGTAGATTCTCTTCATATACACTGTACTGTACATGTCTTGAAGTATAAGAGTTTGTATCATTATTTAGAGGTAAATTTTTTTTTTTTTTTTTTTTATTTGCCAACACATGGCACTCCTTCGGTCAAAGACAACATCATAAAAAGGAGTATTGAAGGAAGCATGCGTTACACGCAGAGAAGATTCATACCGAACCTTCAGTTTGGTGGACTGAACAACAGTATTTACTTAATTTAGTTTTATCGCATTAAACTGTGGAGGGGAGCTGTTCTCGATCTTGGTGAAGGTATCTTTTAGATGTACCAGAAATTGGTCATATGGTATCCTCCTAAGATTTCATTTGTTTTTTATAAATAACTTATTTTATGTAACATCTCAGCCTCCCAAGTGTTGCTCCCTTTACAACTGAATGGCGTCAAGGTAAAATTCATTTATCACAAAATCAAACATTTTCTTGATTTTTTTTTTTTTTTTTATTCATAACATTATTTTAGTTCCAAAATAAAACATTGATGGGGACAATAACTTGAAATCTGTTACTCTTTTTCTTTAGTTTTGGTTGGTGTCGTTAGTGGGTACTAATTACCTGCCGCTTTTGGTCTCATAATCCATGATGTGATGTATGTTTAAAATGCTAATATACTTGAATATCTTTTTTGCAATAGAGACTCACTGAGCAATTGATAAAAACATTAATATTTGCATATGAGATGGTTTTAATTCATGATATGAAGACACCTAAAGGTTTATAAGCTTATAGAATAATAAACAAAGTATTTTGAGGATTGGTGCAGTTCCATCATTTGTCGGTCCGATAAAAGTATCTCTATATTTTCTTTAGATTTCCTTCTTTCTTTAATTAATGTTGATATGAAAAACATGAAATCTGATGTGTCTCGTGTACTCCGACTTTTTCACTAAATAACCTGAAAACGTCTGCATTAAGTTATCATTTATTATGATGTGCCACGAAAACTGGCTCACTTAAAATTTAGCTTCTTATTGTTTGGTGGGTCAGGTAAGTGATCCAGATTTTACGAAAAACGTTTCTGTTTCTGTCTGTGTGTGTCTATCACGCGCGCACACACAGCTGTTGCATCTTCTATTAATATTATCCATAACCTTCTCCAGACTTTTTTTTTTTTTTCTTCGGTCAAATAATAACTGCCGAAGTAAAAGTATTTACTACACATATAGACTAATCAAGGAAAAATATAGGGGGGAAAATTATTTCAATTCAATTAACGCTAAAATAGACATACCCTTCATAAAATTGTAACAGAAGCTTCGCATTATGCATACAACAGACATAACCATACGTATACAAAACTTGCACATACACATGCTCAGACACAGATACAAATACGCACATACACGCACGTTCCCATGTGTTCCGTTCCATAGTATCTCACAGTGAAAGGGGTAAATCGAATGAAATGTTAATAATTCGAGCGCTGATGGGTCGGGAAATTGGGTAAAATTCGCTGGTATGTTGGGCGCTAGGTGCCTGCCCGGGAAAAACCTCAGGAACGTATCATTTAGATTCTAACTTTTATGACCTTTGTATCCGAATTACTAATGCCTGGACTCTCACTCGAAAGACCAGGGTTCGGTTCAAATCGTGAGTCAGAGATTTATTTCTGTGAAACACCTTCCCATTTGTTCATTTCATATAT
>NC_089761.1:10214805-10222305 GCF_040412425.1 Macrobrachium rosenbergii
ATAGATGATGTGAAAGAGGAATCTAAAAATCAAGGCGGCATGAGAATTCAGGCAATATAGATGCGAATGGTGCGGTGCCCGTAGAAGTTTGCTAGTATTGTGATGTTATCTGCCCACGTGTTTCATCAACGAATGTGGCGTGACCAATATCCTGTCTTTCTTAGGAGTCACCCCTATTGGTGAAAACAACTTAATGTTGAATGGATATATTTATAATCACTTAATATTCTACAAGCTTTGTAAACGTCTGTAGGACTGTCCTCCTTAGCAGATTAAAGTTATTCTTTTCTCTCAGTAATTCATTCAAACTAGTCGTTAACTATTTTTATTTTTATCCTACTTGGCCAGGCTCATTCCTCAATCAACTTGACGTTTTGTCTCTTTTTGTAACTCTTTAAATAATGCGATAGTCCTTTTGTGAACTCAGTTTTATTTTTCTTTCTGCAACTTCCATTTTTTTGTCTTTTCTCATTTCTTCAGTTGAATAGCTACGTTTATTAATTCACCAATTCCCAGTAGCGTTCCTCATTCATTTACAAATGCACCACCCGATGAGGTCGGCTTGATTTGATGAGAAGTGCTAACGTAATCTCCAATTCATTTATTGACACTCCTAAATGAAGAAATCAAAGTATGATGGTCATAATAGAGCAGTCTTTGGAGGAAAACATAACATTTAGAGAAATATAGCTTTACACACACACACACAGAGAGAGAGAGAGAGAGAGAGAGAGAGAGAGAGAGAGAGAGAGAGAGAAGAGAAACTTTTTTTCAGATTTCTGCAAACATCTTGAACATCGAAGACAGCATCTTCTAGTAACCATTATTTTGGCATATAAGAATATAGAATTTTGGCCCAAGGCCAAGCGCTGTACCTATGAGGTCATTCAGCACTGAAAGGGGAATTGATAGTCAAAAGGTTTTAAAGGTGTAACAGGTTATTTTGGCATATAGGACCATGAAACAGCTGCGACAGCGTCCGTGCACGAGAGACAAAAAAAAAAAAAAAAAAAATCAGTTCTTGGACTCATAAATCTCTAAAACAGTTGATTAGGTGGACTGTATACCACAAGGCCTACTCTGTTATTCACTGTGGGACGGAGTTAATGGTCATTCTTGAATTTAGCAGACAACAATAAGTTCAGATACAGGGATTGGAGGTGGAACATTTGGCAAAAAAAGTATAAGTAATAAAAATTTTATGAAGAAAAGTAAGACAATTTCTCTCTCTCTCTCTCTCTCTCTCTCTCTCTCTCTCTCTCTCTCTTTGTGAGATGGTTACATCGATAAAGCCCAGTAGCCACATCTCCATTTAAAACGTATGAGGATTTTTAGTGAGCAAATTTCTTGTGTGGAGTGACTGATTGAAGTTTGAGGTAACCACATTCAGCCCATGAGCTGACTGAATAAATTTCTGGGCGTTGTTAGCGGACAATCCTGACATATAATGAGCTGTATTACATCCTGAGCTTTGTTCGTCCGCCAACGAGATGAACTGCCGCTTACAGGAATACGAAAAAAATGAAGCACCACTTTATAAATAATAGTTGTGATGGAAGCGTATTTATTCGGTGATGTCTAGGTAGGCATTGAAGAAAAATGTATAAAAGCCTAACATTCAATTTAAAATTACTTGCTCCCTCTTCCTCGCTTCCATTTACCCTCATAACCTTACTCTAGCTCAATAAGTGCATTTTAACTTCCTTCTCTTTTAAAATGTTCACACTCTTATAAAATCCTTTGTAGTTGTTCTTCACAGTCAGCTATCAAGAATGTATTATCTGGACACAAATCACCCCAAACTCCTTAATTTATATTTTTCTCTTCATAAAAATTTTGTGACTATTTGCATCCTTGTGTAGTACAAGTCAATAGTTGCTAGGTTACTTGTAGGATCCCTTCTGCTCCAGCTGCATTATAATTTGCTAATTAATTTTCATTCATTCCTTTCAGTCATTTCCCTTCTGGAAAATAGATTTCATCTAATACAAATGATCAGGCGTGGAAAACAAGCAATGTCTGAAAGCCAGGCAGCATCTCACCATTACTAAATGTAGTAATTAGCTATGGAGACAGTTTACACCTTTGCCCCACTATCTTTGCACTAAATTAATCACCCACTGGTCAACAAAATCTAACACACTCTTCAGTTTAGTCATAACAGCTTGTAACAGCTGTCGAAAAATTATCTTGTGTGTTATGCATTCCCAGTAAAACACCATTTACATCTAATTAACTTCCTAGATCCATGTCTAACACAGAAGTTTTCCTTCATTGCTCTGAAAATTCTAACTTAACTATTTCTTGGTATGTACCTGAATAACACGTACTCATCCATGTCTAAGTTAACATTGCTCTTGCCTGTCTATCCTCTCGTCTGCTATAGTTTCTCATCAAAATCCCACTTTACACTTTTGCTGTTGTATTCAATAACGTTATGCACCTGTATTTCTTCCAGCTGCCTCCAACAAATTTTGTCTTTACACAAATGAATAATTGTACTCTCATTAACTCATATGTAACCTTTCCGTTCGTACAAACTTACCAAGTAGCCTCATCATCTCTTGGAACCTCTCTAATCTTCACTTCTTCATTGCCTTCCTTACAATCTTTACAGTCGCTCCGACGAGAATTCTAAAATTCACACTAAAGTCCTCTACTCATGTAAATCCATTCTGCCTTATCACGCGCTACCTTACTACCTCTTCTCCTCTTCCCAAAATACTTGTAAATTCTAATTTTTAAAAACCATATACGTCAAACAATCATGTCCATTTTGAAACCCATTCCATAACATTATTATCATATTCACATTTCCTCAAGGAACCCGTAAATCAAGTACCACAACCACTCTATCTAGCTCCCCAGACACAGCGAGATGCACATTCAGAAAGACACAAACCACCTATTACTCCCATTTTTTTTTCATTCCTTAACCATGTTACAAAGTACATTTACTATAATAACTTTTTCTTCTTGCCAAGCGCAATCTGTACACATATATACATTTCTCCTGTGTCCGATTCCAAAGTCCTCCTGATACCACCAGGTCTCTCTTCTCTGGCTTTACATTTTCAGCCAAGCCAAAACAATCACACTTTTGCATTCCAAGTCCAACATCTATTCAATCCCCATTTCACTTAATTCCTTACATCTTGCGTCTTTTCTTTAGCATATCAGCCATCAAACATTTCTTCTCTTGTACAATATTCATGCACGTTTAAGTATACTTACAAATATGCATGTTTACACACACACACACACACACATACATATATTTATAATAGTCATATATATATATATATATATATATATATATATATATATATATATATATATATATATATATATATATATATATATATATATATATATATATATATATATATATATATATATATATATATATATATATATATATATATATATATATATATATATATATATATATGTGTGTGTGTGTGTGTGTAATAATGTATATATATATATATATATATATATATATATATATATATATATATATATATATATATATATATATATATATATATGCGCGTGTGTGTATGTGTGTGTTGCAATGAAGACGAGAAATATTCATTTGAATAAAACAAAGGCAAACAAGAAGAGCGTTATATTTTGGATGCTAACATTCTCCATTTCCCAACAATAATGATGAAAATAGTGAGTTTTCTGTACAGAGTATAATACTGTATGAGCCGCGGCCCATGAAACTTTCAACCACGGCCCGGTGGTGTCCTATCCTATAGCGTTGGCAGACGCACGATCATGGCTCAATTTAATTTTAAATCAAATAAAAGTTACTAAGGCTAGAGGCTGCAATTTTTGTATGTTTGATGGTTGGAGGTGGATGATCAACATACCAATTTGCAGTCCTCTAGCCTTAGTGGTTTTAAGATCTGAGAACGGACAGAAAAAGTGCGGACGGACAGACAAAACCATCTCAATAGTTTTCTTTACAGTAAACTAAAAAGTGTAGAGGATCAGAATTGTAACATTATTCTTCTTAATAAAAACATAACCGAGAGCCCCTCACTGCCCAAAACGAAAATGATAAAATGATAATTTTTTATGACGATGTAAAAGCAAAACAAAAATTCTGCCATTCCTATGGGGCGCTTCTTAACACCCTCCGGAAAGTTATCGCCACCTGAGGAACTATAAGGGTGGACCATCTTTTGCTTGCTTTTGGGAGTTGCTGCATCTCTTTATGGTCGCTCAGTATAGCACAAAACGTGCTCTCATCCTAAACCCTCCAAAACACTGTGGTCTCTTATTCCGAAAAATAAATTATAACGCCTTTTATGATGCCTTTGAAAAAATAAAAAAGGTTCTTACTTTCTTTACGGGTTTTACGCGAGAGCGGATGAACCTGGGGAGTAATAATGCAGAACCAAGACTAGTTCCTTCTTTCTTCTCACGTGTAGGTAAGGCAAGCTGATTTTCTTAGGGATGCGCAGCACTGAGAAGAATGACTGTCTGGTGTAACAGAGATAAATGCGAGAGGATATGTAAGTATTAGTGTGACAGGAAGTGAGAGTCATGTGAGTAAATATCCAGCGTTGCTGAAATCAAAAGCACTTAATATGAAAGTATTAAACATAAGTTTCTATGGCACATGTAAAGAACTATGAAATAAAAAAACAATATTTCTAGATTTATCATCTTTTTTATGTTTGTTTTGATAAAAACAGAAACTGACTGTTTATAATGAGAAGGAACTACTGGCATTTAAGTGTTGTTAAGAAAAATTGGAAGCTGATTTTAGAACAGCAGTATTCTCAGAGTAAGTCTGAGAGATTGCTATAGCAAAATCCACCTACCTTTGCAGCTAAGCCCCACCCACTGATTACGTCACGACCATTCCTTGAAACTGATTGGTTGACAATGGTTTCGAAAATTTGGTTAATCTGTGGTTCATTTCACCTTCATTTATTTCGCAATGGTTGTTTTACCGAACTAAAATACGTTCTCTGATTATCAAAAAAGAAGCATTATAGTATCCTGATATAATATCGGAACTGGCTGCTGAAGTCTATGCTTCATTTCAATTAATGTGGTCTATGTGGGATCGCTTATGTAGGCCAACACCAATAAAAAAAAGCAAGATGCTTGTGTATTTAGGCTGCGCATGATGAAAAAAAAAAAGATGCGCAGACAAAATGACCCAAGATCTTCATGATGATACATAACATATCTTTTATCGGCGATATCAATTGCATACTTCACAACTCCGGAAACTCAAATCTGTGGTGTCAAGATTCATGCACGAAACTCAGCATTACCGTACTGATAATCAGTACTGCTCGTTTTTCGTTTAAAAAATTCCGTCGTTTTCTTCCTAAAGTAAACAAAGGTCGGTATTGAGGACTAAATTGCATGTGTATTCGGAGTGATGAAAAATGCTGGGTTTTAAGTATTCTTTTTATTTATTTCTTGAAGACTAATCTTAGTAGCTTAGTGCGAATCAGAATCATTAACTGTATTGGTTTTTTTGTGGTTCAGTAACTTTATCATATTCACAGGGAATAATAAAGACACGTTAAAAGAAAAAGAAAGAAAAAGAAAGAAGAAAGGTAAAATTATGACTTCAGTTTCATCATTGTCGGAATAATTTTACATTGCACATGTCCTTAGGAATCATTTCACAGCAGAATTGAATATCTCGTCATTTAATGAAAGACTGATACTGATAGTAAATCATTTTTTACGCAGTTTATATTGGTATATAAACAAAAGTATGGTACAAAATTTTTATTTAAAGAAATTTGTTCTACGTTGTATGTAGAATGTAGGCCTACTACGAGCCATTTGATGACTTGTGGTACTACTAGCACTTGTTTGACCATATATATATATATATATATATATATATATATATATATATATATATATATATATATATATATATATATATATATATATATATATATATATATATATATATATATATATATGTGTGTGTGTGTATATATGTATATATATATATATATATATATATATATATATATATATATATATATATATATATATATATATATATATATATATATGTATATGTGTGTGTGTATATATATGTATATATATATATATATATATATATATATATATATATATATATATATATATATATATATATATATATATATATACATACATACACACTTTTTTTTCTGAGAACCATCTCCCAAAATTAATTTTTATGATCAGTCTTGTTCATTAACCAAGATATGTAATCTAGAAAATCTATTTTTCAAATTCCTTTCGGTTTTTGTTTTACGATTAAACTGTTTTGTCGAATCTAAGACCATTCGTCATTGCATCAGGTCTAAGTCTTAGTTCTTTACCTTCGATCGGCATCACTCTCTCTTTTCTGGTCACCTTTCTGATAGAATGCCTTACGAATATCCTCTGAATGAGTTAATCACGACTGAGTTGAGTACTACCTTGTAAACTCACTCTCGGTTTTAGTCTTGTTGTGATGGTTTGTTTTGTCAATGCAATGATCTTTCGTGTTTCTTGTTCTTTCTCTGTCACCATTTGCGACAGATAACACTCAGTAATGACCAAGTAAAGAATTATCTGCTTAGGTCTATAGAGGCAAAATGGAATTTCCAGTAAAAGGGCCCGTAACGTTCATTTTATCAAATGGCCCATGGGATCGGATGCAGTTTCGTGTTTTGACCCGCGAGTGAGCCCAGTTTTGTGGCTGGAGTGACGGAGAGTGGGCGAGAGGCTGCGAGAGACTTCCACCCAAGGTCTATAGACCTTGCTTTCACCCTTCAATGTCACCTGGACAGCATCCTCCGAAACTACCATTCACTTTACACTTTCATTTATTACACCTTTGTAGGAAGAAGGCTATGATACTCATTTTGGTGCAGTTTTATGGCAGAATACATGTACCTTGTTAAGAATTTTAAAAAAAGCAGAAAACGGATGGACGAAATATTGAGGTTAAAATTGCCGACATTGATTCATCAGAGGATCGGAAGTGCTCGCTATCATTTGAGCTTCATAATTGTCAAGGTATTCTTTACATTCTGTCCCTGTTATTTTTTATGCGTCTAACTGTTCATGACAGGTTTCTTTATATTTTAGTTTGACTTCACGTGAATGTATCAGTCGACCTTAAGCACAACTACATCTACTTGAATGATAATGGCCGTGATCTGTTATTATACTGATTCACTTTAAAGCATGCAACTTCAACATTCCTTCAGTCAGCAGGAGACACTAGAATTAGGCCAATATTTATGAAACAAACGAATAATAATAAAAGTTGGCATTATATCAATACTAAAAAGTAACTGGTTTCAGGTTATGTGCAGAGTAAAGCCGGCAAGGCATTTAGAGGATGGTGACACGAATACCATTCAACATCGTTGAGAATAGTAATATAAATATCAGACTGTAGCTATATAACACATCACAAATTCAAATAAGTCTAATGGCAAGTACTGAAAATGTTTTAATCTGCAT